>NC_068306.1:24931979-25201979 GCF_025860055.1 Xyrauchen texanus | reverse complement strand
ATTGTCTGCCAAATTTCATAAATGTGACAGCCCTAGTCACTGTGATATTCACAATGCTGTTTTACTTTAGACCACCCAGTCTTACTATAATACATGTACTGTATATTGTAATAAATTGCACAGCCCTACTGTCATCTACTGTAGGTATTTATTAATGATCTGTTGTCATTTATAACTTAATGGGCCAATGATTAGATCATAAACAAGATTTATGGAATGCATTTCACTTTTGGTCAACAAGTCAAGGTCTGATGCCTCCATTTATGGAGCTCTGGCAGTTTTTATCATGTGGTGATCTGATCCAGAGAGGGGATTTTTACCAAGCATGTGTAACATGAAAACAGGCAATCTCATGAAGCACTCACTATGCAGGAAAGAGGGAGAAAAAACACTTTCACACTCTGCTGGATATTCACACCCACTCTAGCTGTGTTTTGCCACCTGCTCTTCATTGTGCACTCAAGTAAGTGTGAGATTTTGGGTTCAGCTGATGCAGGGTTACATCTCTGCATTAAGGAAATGGACAGTGGTACTATTTTTCCCAATTCTTTGTGTTATTTTATTTGTTACCCCCACAATTGGTTGACCGATATGGGGTTTTCAATGAGAGTGCACTGTTCAGGTTGGCTGACATCAAATTGCATGTTTCTTTTTTTTTCTCTAACCTCTGACATTGAGATGGCAGTGCTGAATGCCCTCCTTGCTTCTCTATGTGTGTGCATGACTTTGGAGGGAGGGTTTTAAAAGAGACACATGTCTAATTAATTGGCTAAGCCTTGCAGAAGTTTCAGAATTGCTAACATTGCCTAAAGCAACTTTATAGTGATGAACTTCACTTGTGGTCAGTATAGGACACCTGTTTGTTCTGAGGAGCTATGCAATAAAATTAATTAAGACACCCAATATGGATGGATGGATGAAAACTCTGGCTGAAATATATAATCATATCCGTACTCCTTACTTATCAGCCTTTATTTCACTCTCCACCTTCCTCTCTCTTTCTCTATCTCTGCAGTCCAAAGCCAGAACCTCGTAATGGACAACGTTTCAGTGGTGGAAGGGGAGACAGCCACCATCAGCTGTCGAGTCAAAAACAATGATGACTCGGTCATCCAGCTCCTCAACCCCAACAGACAGACCATCTACTTCAGAGATGTCAGACGTGAGTTCATTCACCCACTTGCGCACGCATGCACACAACAGCATACTATTCCCAGGAAGCTTCTCTGGTGGACTGGAAGTGTTAATGCATTAGAGTATTCCACTGCACTTTTGAGGGCAGCAGATAGAGAGCTTCAGCTGCCTGGGGAGGGCATGTGTTTCTCTCAGCCATTTGCCTTGCTCTCATGTGATCTGTCTTATCTAAGAACACTCTGATATCTCCCTACAGCTGCACTGTGTAATTATAGTGTAGTCTGTGTCCTGCACACTTCTATGAAACATTGCATAATTTTGGAACAGTGAATATTTTTATGTTTACGGACTGACCCCATTCACTTTCATTGTAAGTGCCTCACTGTAACACTTTTTTTTTTTTAAAGAAAAGGAGGGACAAGTCAAAAATGAATTTTTGTGGCAATCAACATTATGCCACAAATGATGTTGATTTGAGTTTAACTTGTATTGGACCTAGAATATTCCATTAAGTTGTGTTTTTAGGCCTGCAAAAGTAAGGGTAATTCATAACATCTGACAATTCATGGACATTTCTGTAGTGATTTTTTCTTGTTATGCGCTGCTCTAAAATATTTCATCAGCTATAACTCTTGTATTGAGTACTTGCTCGCAAAATCAAAAATCATTATCCAGTAATCACAAATGACTGGATAAGTCACAGGAAAGTAATTGAAGTTCATTGGTGTGGGGAAAAGTGAGGGAACCCTGTTTTAAATAGTTCCAAAGTGCTTTCGAGTCTGAAATCAATCAGGCGCATGTCAGACGCTTTCAACGGACATGGCACCTGTCTCCACCAATGGTCTACAGAAAGGTCTGTCTTTTTTATTTAAACTTTTTTCTCTGAAATAATGATAAGCCTCAGCGAGGTGCCAGACTGAGTAATTTTCATCTCCTTCCCTATAAACGGCACTGTGGTTAAGGACTGTTCTAGTCAAGGAGAGAGAACGGGAGAGCGGTCTCTTGCCTGAGGGACTATCCTCATCAAGTAACGGGTAAAGTGATTGTGTGCCCGGTGCTCTCAGAGTTTGGATTAAGGTTCTCTTAACTGTCATTTTATCTCTCAGCTTCCAATCATTAGCAAGTCTCAGACTCCAGGTTTTTTGGTCCGTGCAAGGCTGTAATTATCACCCATCTTCTTAATAAAACTTTGATGGGCTCTTCTCAAAGTAACCGTGGCCAGTAATCAAAATTGATTGCTGCCATTTTGGAGAAACATGTGTCTTGGAGCCTGTAGGATTAAATCTTAGAAAACAATACAAATGAGATTCGGATGACGAGCAGAAAAGCAAAGTAAAGGAAATGAGAAAAAGTAAGAGCGAGAGTGAGACACAAACAGAGATAAGCAAGGTAGCCATCAGCCATTCATACACCGAGGTTTCTTGAAGCCCTCGATCAGCTCCCTTTTGGAGCTCTTTCTCTTTAGTTTTTTCAAGTAGTGTCATTTCAAGATGTTACTGCCTGAGCTGTGTTGACTGCAAAGGAAGGAATATATTTATTTATTTCTCTCATCATTATAGTAATTTTTTTTCAGCAATAGTTAATTGTCAAATATAACTGTGGCATGGTTTGCATGAGTGAGAAAACAACCTGTACTTGGGTCTGCACATATTCAGGAAGTAAAATTACTTGTGCATAACTTTTTGCTGATTTAAGCATGGGGAAATCATCAGTTGCACAAACACACACACACGTGTTCTATATATATATATACAGTGTGTATATATATATATATATATATATATATATATATATATAGATATATATATATATATATATATTAGGATAATAGGGCAATTTATGCAGTTTTCGCTTTTTCCACTTAATGAAACTTCACTCATGTTTTTCCCCAATTCCTGTGGAAGTACACGATCAACTCGAATGCACATCCTAGCACAGAAACTAATTTTGGAGAGCAATGCAGAACTTCTTCATTATGCGCAACACATGTCCCAGGCATAATAAACACGGGAGTGGATTTACTGCACGGGGAATGAAGACTTCAAATGCTAGTGGTGAGGCATGTAGGAGACATATTGATTATATATATATAATGTTTCCATCTCAATGTTTGACGGTGGGGATGGTGTTCTTGGGGTCATAGGCAGCATTCCTCCTCCAAACACGGCGAGTTGAGTTGATGCCAAAGAGCTCGATTTTGGTCTCATCTGACCACAACACTTTCAACCAGTTCTCATATATACAGTGAGGGAAAAAAGTATATGGTTTTGTACGTTTGCCCACTGACAAAGAAATTATCAGTCTATAATTTTAATGGTAGGTTCAATTGAACAGTGAGAGACAGAATAACAACAAAAAAAATCCAGAAATTTTTTTATAAATTTAATCGCATTTTAATGAGGGAAATAAGTATTCGACCCCCTCTCAATCACAGATTTCTGGCTCCCAGGTGTCTTTTATACAGGTAACGAGCTGAGATTACGAGCACACTCTTAAAGGGAGTGCTCCTAATCTCAGTTTGTTACCTGTATAAAAGACGCTTGTTCACAGAAGCAATCAATCAATCAGATTCCAAACTCTCCACCATGGCCAAGACCAAAGAGCTGTCCAAGGATGTCAGGGACAAGATTGTAGATCTACACAAGGCTGGAATGGGCTACAAGACCATCGCCAAGCAGCTTGGTGAGAAGGTGACAACAGTTGTTGCGATTATTCGCAAATGGAAGAAATACAAAAGAACTGTCAATCTTCCTCAGTCTGGGGCTCCATGCAAGATCTCACCACGTGGAGTTGCAATGATCATGAGAACGGTGAGTAATCAGCCCAGAACTACACGAGAGGATCGTGTCAATGATCTCAAGGCAGCTGGAACCACAATTGGTAACACACTACGCTGTGAAGGACCTGCCGCACCCGCAAGGTCCCCCTGCTCAAGAAAGTACATATACAGGCCCATCTGAAGTTTGCCAATGAACATCTGAATGATTCAGAGGAGAACTGGTTGAAAGTGTTGTGGTCAGATGAGACCAAAATCGAGCTCTTTGGCATCAACTCAACTCGCCGTGTTTGGAGGAGGAGGAGGAATGCTGCCTATGACCCCAAGAACACCATCCCCACCGTCAAACATTGAGATGGAAACATTATGCTTTGGGGGTGTTTTTCTGCTAAAGGGACAGGACAACTTCACCACATCAAAGGGACGATGGACGGGGCCATGTACCGTCAAATATTGGGTGAAAACCTCCTTCCCTCAGCCAGGGCATTGAAAATGGGTCATGGATGGGTATTCCAGCATGGCAATGACCCAAAACACACGGCCAAGGCAACAAAGGAATTGCTCAAGAAGAAGCACATTAAGGTCCTGGAGTGGCCTAGCCAGTCTCCAGACCTTAATCCCATAGAAAATTTGTGGAGGGAGCTGAAGATTCGAGTTGCCAAACGTCAGCCTCGAAACCTTAATCACTTGGAGAAGATCTGCAAAGAGGAGTGAGACAAAATGACAGATTGAGGTCAGGGCTTTGTGATGGCCACTACAATACCTTGACTTTGTAGTCCTTAAGCCATTTTGCCACAACAAAGCTTTAACTTCCTGGCTGATGTCTTGAGGTGTTGATTCAATATATCCACATAATTTTCCTTCCTCATTATGCCATTTATTTTTTGAAGTACACTAGTCCCTTCTGCAGCAAAGCAACCCCACAACATTATGCTGCCACCTCCATGCTTCATGGTTAGAATGGTGTTCTTTGGATTTAAAACATCACCCTTTTCCCTCCAAACATAACAATGGTCATTATGGCCAAACAATTAAATTTTGTTTCATTAGACCAGAAGACCAGAATTTTCTCCAAAAATATATTTGTCCCCATGTGCACTTGCAAACTGTAGTCTTTTTATGGCTTTGGAGTAGTGGCTTCTTCCTTGCTGATCAGGCTTTCAGATTATGTCGATATAGGACTTATTTTTCTGTGGATATAGATACTTGTCTACCCGTTTCATCCAGGTACTTTGCTGTTGTTCTGGGAATGATTTCCACTTTTCACACCAACCTACGTTCATCGCTAGAAGACAGAATGCATCTCCTTTCTGAGTGGTATGATGGCTGCGATGTTCCATGGTGTTTTTACTTGCATACTATTGTTTGTACAGATGAACGTGGCACCTTCAGGTGTTTGGAAATTGCTCCCTTGACATCATTTTCTGGAATTTTCCAAGCCACTTAAAGGCACAGTTAACACAGTTACACAGTTAGTATTTAAACTTCTGACCCACTGAAATTGTGACATAGTCAATTAAAAGTGAAACAATCTGTGTATAAAATGTTTTTGGAAAATGTCTCATTAGATGTCCTAAATGACTTGCCAAACCTATAGTTTCCTAATAGTAAATCTGTAGAGGGGTTAAAAAATGTATGTTAACTTTTGACTTCAACTGTGTATATGTGTATATATATATATATAATATATATATATATATATATATGCACACACACTGTAAATCAATATAAAGAAAGTGATGTATTCAAGATTGTACCATAAAGTTATACATCATGTGAATTGTCCAGTGATCATTTGTTGTGCTTCGAAAGGCCAGTGGTAAATGTGGCACCGGGGTAACATGGTAAGCTGGTGCTTCTGTTCGTAGAGTTAAGTGCATTCTGGAATATTGATTTGAGTCATTTGGAAGGGTCTTAAATGTTCTGCATTTGTGTCTCTTTTAAAAATAATATGGGCTCGGGGGCCTGAGTAGCTCAGCGAGAATTGACGCTGACTACCACCCCTGGAGTCACCTGCCACCTGGATTGAGGTGAGTTACAGCACCACCACGAGGACCTAGTAAGCAGTGGGAATTGGGCATGCCAAATTGGGGAGAAAAAGGGGAGGAAAAAATTAGATGGGTTGATTTCTTCATTTTACAGAGAGAAGAGATGCTGTTAAAACCTCACTGTAGCTATGTAAGATTTTTGTGCTGCCCATAGGCCTGTATGTATGTTCTCTGAATTTGGCCATGCTGAGAAGATCCCGTGGTACGACACTGTTATTTCACATTGTCAATTTGTCCTTGCTGCACCCAACCTTTTATTTTCCTGCTTACCAAGCCTTTTTAATTTCTGTATAGATATTTGGTTCATTGCATATATGCTAATCCTCACACTGTAAGTTACAACACCCACTCATTGTAACTAGAATTAAAAAAGAGACTACATAGCCTCACTGTTCCCAGACACCCTCTTCCTGAAAAGAAAAGCTTTTTAAAATCCCCCGCAAATGAAAGACTTTTTAGAAAAAACAAAAACAAACCAGAGTGCAAAACCATTTGTCAATGCTATTTGTGATAAGCTTTAAATGGGTTTGTCAGGCAGGGAGTCTGGTTTACTGGGCAGTGTGTCCTCAGAATGGGCCAGAATCCATGCTGAGCTTCATTCTCCTCCACTCCCACAGTGCACGGGATGTAGCTGGCCAACAGAAACGTGCCCTCTCATGGGGGTGGGACAACCTCCTGGGGCACTGCAAGCTCTCGCTGTCACAATGTCCGGCACTGTGTCCGAAAATGCCACAGCAGCAGCGAAGGGCATGTACGCAGTCAGACATGTTGTTGTTTGTAGAGTGGAGGAGGGCGGGGCTGGGCTGGAACAACGCACGCCCGGTCCCCAATCAGCCTAATGGGGGCACGTGAGGGATAAAGGCAGCCGGGACGACAGTTTGAGAGAGAGAGAGAGAGAATGACAGGCAGGTGTTCTGTGTGTTTATGTTAGTGTGTTTTTTGGTTCGGTTTATTAATAAAAACTATTATTTATATCGTCAAGCTGGTTCTCGCCGTGCTCACTGTAATTAGAGACAGGTGTTAGACATAATTTAGCTCAGGTGGAAGCGCCCTTACAACTTTATCTCTCTCTGGATGTACGCTTGACCATGCCCCTGCTGCCACACTGTTATTTTGGTCACAAAGTGCAGCTTTTCTTTCTTTATCAAGATGCATCAACTTTGTTGATTCCCTTTCCAAACTGCAAATTTTACCCAGATGCCTTGAAGGAATATTTACAGCAGCTGTTTTTGCATTTTGCATACTCTCCTCATTTCAAGTGAACATGAAATCAAAATGTTTACTCTGTTTACTTTCATAAAGGGATAGTTTACCCAAAACGTTAAATTCTCAAAAATCACAAATTAAACCTAGAAGTAATCCATACGACTCGAGTGGTTAAATCCATAACTTCAGAAGCAAGATGATATGGTATGGGTGAGAAACAAAATGTATAATAGTAATATAATAAGTAATATTACTATTACTACTGTGGGCAAGAAACAGAACAATATTTTAAGTCCTTATTTTTACTCTAAATCTCCACTTTCACTTTTCCATCTGAAAATCAAATGTGGTGCCTGTTTAGTTCCACTTTTGCATCTGAAAGTGAAATTTAAAGTGGAGATTTAGAGAAAAGGGGACTTACATATTGTTCTGTTTCTCACCCACGCTAATTATATTACTTCAGAAGACATGGATGTAAACACTGGAGTTGTATGATTACTTTTATGATGTGATTTTTGGAGCTACAAAGCCTGAGCACCATTATCTTGCATTGTATGACCTTCAGAGCTGAAAATCTAAAAATCTTTGTTTGTGTTCAGCATAACAAAGTCATACATCTGGGATGGTATGAGGGAGAGTAAATGATTAGAGAATTCTCTTTTTTGGGTGAACTAACCCTTCAATACATGTTGCTAGTCTTATTGTGAATTATTTCACTTTATTCCAAATAAAACAAATGTTTACCTTTGTAATATTTTACCAAAATGTAACAACATACTCTGTCTCTGAAACGCCGTTGACATGAAAGATGTTAAAATGGAGGGCGAAATCAGGGTAATGTGAAAAAATCTACAGCTCTGTTAGTTGTCGTTTTCTGCAATGAATTGCTCTAAATGACAAAGAAATGTTGTCAGTACTCTATAGAATAAAACAAAAGTTTTAATTTTACTCAGCCACATACCTATAAATAGTAAATCCAGAGAAACATATAATCCAGAGGAAAAAATAATTTTGCTATGGTCTCTTAAATTTTTCCAGAGCTGTATATGTACCGATCAGTTTTTGCTTAAACTGTTTATGACCTTACCCTGATAAAAGAATGCCTATTAAGACATTTATGTGACCTTTCAATGTAAAGGGATAAAAGGGAAAGGAGGAGGCGAGAACCGGCTTGATAATATAAATAATATTTAATGAAGAACTGAACCAAAAAGACAAACACACACACACAGGTGTCGGGCTGCTGGCCGTAAATATCTCTCTCTGTCTTACTGCCGTCTCAGGTCGGCCTTTATCCTCTCGGAGGCTTAATTAGCCTGATTAGGGGCCGGGTGTGTAGCTTACATGGCCCCGCCCTCTGTCCTGCCACATTCACATTGTTTATTAAGTATAATTGGTGTGCATGTAAATGCACTCACTGCCTTGAATTTTTTTTGTAAGGAAAACTGAAACTCCCATGCAAACATGTCTGTTATATCTGAGTTTTCTGTGTTTTCCTCAATATAAGGGCAAATACTTGTTTACCTGATTTTGCCTGATTTTATCCACTGCACTGATGTGGGCTCCCTAGTTTCCTGCCCTCTGTTCCCCCATTAGAGCTGACAGCACACATGTTCATGTTTTCTTAATGCTCTAATTATTGCTGTCTTTCCACCTGATGCACAGTCACAATAGATTATAAACAAGTTCGGCTCCCTGCTCCTTATCAGTTTATTTTAATCCACACATTTCCCCAATCAATAAATTGAATTAAATCATTAACTTCTGCCTGCCCTCCCCTTGACAGCCACATTCTCACTTTCAAGCTGGCCACTCTAATTAGTCGCAAATTACGCACAAACTACATGAAAGGCACGTTGCTTGGTGTTACAAAAACAAAGACCTTCACAATCTCAATGTTTTTTCTGTTTTCTTTCAGAAACGTGTGGCTTTATTACACCCAAGCTCAGACATGTACTGTAGTAAACACTACCGTGCACACGTAGACACCCGCACATATACTTCTGTTATGCAGAATATAAATGTGAAAGCTACATGTGCATGAATTATTTGTATTTTTGCTGTGAGCTATCGTGATCAAAGGTGAGAAATGTGTTGCCTTGGCAGCAGGGTCTGCTAGTATGTGCGTGTGCAGTGATCCGTGTGAGGAATGGAAAGAGAAATGGACTGCGAGAGAGTAAAAGGTAGGGATATCCACTTCTCCCATGCTGTGGATGGCAGCAGCACGTTTAGATGGGGAGCTTGGGGGGCTTGAGGAACTTGTGGAAATGGAAGTGTAAGAAGGCAATTCGTAATAGAAAATGGGGAAGATATTTTTCCTTTTGCAATGCACACAGAGAAAGTGGAGCTCTTGTAAAGCAATATGTTTCTCACCCTTTTCTCTCTCTCGCTCTCGCTCTCTCTCTCTCTCTCTCTCTCTCTCTGTCTCTCTCTTTCTCTCTCTCTCTTTGAATAAAAGCTAAAGAGCATAGCTAACCAGCAGGAACCAAGAACAATCAACACCCGCACCATCAGGTCCTGCTTTTATGATCCCATCGCCTCAAAAACCTCTAATGATGCCCGATTATTTCTTTCTTTATTTATTTATTCATAGTCTTCTTATTGCGTGCTTCTTTGAACTCTGCTGTTGTGGGCAAGAACAAACGCATGCGCGAGTGCTCTCACTGTCGTAAATGGTCTGTCGATCGGGTTGGAATTAATCTGTGAGTGGGGGGTGGATGGGGTGCCGGTAGCCTTTCATCTCTGTTTCGCCATCTCTCTCTCTCTCTCTCTCTCTCTCTCTCTCTCCTCAGCACCATTCACTTTCCTCTCTCTTACCCACCTACACCAGCTAAGCAAGCCCTAATGGACTTCTCATTATTTCAGACTGAACAGTTTCCATTCCTCCAAGTTATTAGGAGAGAGAACATATCTCCAGAATAGACGTTAGGATCGGTTTGAGATTTTCACAGTAGCACTGGTGTATTACTTTCAGATGTGTCTTTTACTGAGCAAGAGCCAGTTGGTTCAGGAGCATACATTTGTGCTTATACTCACAACACAAAACAAATTGTGTTAAAGGGTTAATCCATCCAAAAAATTTTATTTTGTTTTCATTTACTTACCGTAATGCTGTTCTAAACCCGTAAGCGGTGTTTTAAAGAAATCTACTGATCACTCTTTGCCATGCAATTGCTATGAATGAGGAGTTTGAGGACAGGCTTTCAAGCTTCAAAAAGGACCCAAACGCATAATACAATTGGTCCATACAACTCATCTGCTATTTAAGCCTTCTGAATACATGCGATAACTTTGGAACAGACTGATAATTAAATTATTATACAATCATAATCTTCCCCTATAGTGACCTGTAAACTCTAGGATAGCTGAAGATTTTCAGTGAAAAACGACTTAAATTTTGGTCTGTTCCTCATGCAAAGCAATTGTATGACTTCAGAAAATGTGGAATATTGGTATTATTGGTATTGACCACTTTCATGATACATTGATGAGGCTTTTGTGTCAGAATCAGAATGAGCTATATTGACAAGTATGCTTACATATACAAGCTTCCAGTGCACAAACAATACTACAATAATAATAAAAGATAATAATAAAAAAAATAGAATGAAAAATAAAAAGTGAATAGAAAATACAAGTATATAGAAAACCCACAATAAGAAAAAATATTTATATTTACGTATGTACAAATACAAATCTGTTATATACAGATGCAAGGGAATGTATGGCAGAAGAGGTAGGATATGTTGGATACATAGACTAAGCTGTGTATTGCACATCATTATTGCATTAATGGGGCAGTTTTAACTGTTCATGAGATGGATAGCCTGAGGGAAAAAAACTGGTCCTTTGCCTGACGGTTCTGGTGCTCAATGCTCTGTTGCGCCGGCCAAAAGGCAATTGTTCAAAAAGGTATTGGGCTTGGTGAAGCTTCAAAGTTCCCAATACTTACATGAAAAATAGGGACCAGTGCTGCCTTCAGATTTTCTCCTTTTAAGAAAGCCAAACATGTTTTCTTTTCTTTCTTTTTTTGTTTTGTTTTTTGGGTGACATATTCCTTGATAATTACAAGATAGGCTCTTAGGTGTCACTCTAGACTAGCATGCCATATACCATGGTTAGTATCCCTGTATCAATCTCCAGTGATGTCACGTTCAGATCAGATGTTGCCAGAAATAGAGATGGATGTTTTTCGGCAATCACAATCACTTTAGTTATTCCAAGGATTACCTTTCAGCTAATCTGATGAATATAGTTGCACATTGGTTATACTCCCCTGGTGCCAGTTATAAGCGATAGCTTAATGACTTAAAATCCCTTAAAATGACCAGTTTTCTTTCCTGTGTTGTCATATTTCCTACTGAAACAAGAAGTTTTCTTTTCTTGCCAATTTGCTTTATATACAGCACATCACTGCCATTAACCATGATTTGCTACTTGTAAGTAAGTTGCAGGTGGTATTAGGGGGAGTTACATTCTCATTCTACAGAGCATTTGACTGGGTAAAAATCTGTGTAGTGTAACATTAGTAATTAATATAGATGACCTTAAAAGCTAGCTGACATGGACTATCAAGTCACATACCACAAAAGTCCAAGTTTGAAGGGATTTTTATGGCTTCCTTTTTTATCAATGGAAACACAATCTTGCTTTTGAATGGGAAATACATGCTAATAATATCTCTTATACTGTATGTGTTGGTTGTAATGGAAGTGCAAATGGAATGTGAGAATGTAACTTTTACTCTCTTTCTCTATTGACTCTCCAGCTCTGAAAGATGCTCGATTCCAGCTGGTCAACTTCTCAGACAACGAGCTGCGTGTTGCACTATCCAACGTGTCTCTCTCAGATGAGGGCCGATACGTGTGCCAGCTCTATACAGACCCCCCACAGGAAGCCTACGCTGACATCACTGTGCTAAGTAAGAAACACACACGTAAACTACACACTGACCACTGTCTCCTGCACTGATATTTGAATCAATAGCATGACGGCAGATTAAATTAAAACAAACACTTTTGCTTGAGTTGTGTGCTTGCAATCTGAATTGGTTGTGATGAAAAAAGTCTGAGTATCACAAAATAAAGCTAAAGGCAGATTTATACTTCTGCGTCGAACCTACGGCATAGGCAACGTGTAGCTACAGCAGTTACGGCATAGCCAGATGTGCACCTCTTCAAAAATGTGACTGCGCGTCGTGTCGACACTGACCACAGCAGCTGTGATTGGTCCACTTTAACCAGAGACTGCCTCCCAGGATGATATCAATGATGAGGTAGCATCGCATTTTATTTAAGAAAATGTTAATATCTAGTCATCATATCACATTATATTTTGACTTGTGACCAATTGTCTCAATTGGGAGCATCTGCTGTTTTTTTTTTTTTTTTTATTCTGTTTGTATTTCAGGGCTCCACATTAAGCAATGTTATGTGCTTGTCCTTCAGACAAGTACATTTATAATTTACTTAAAAATGTTACTTGTTCGGAGAGAAAAAAGGATATTTAAGTATTGCTTACATTATATTAAGCAAGTAGTAACATGTCAAAGTTTCTGTTGTATTTTTTCTAAAATTACGACAGATGTCCAACCTAATAGTATTATACCTGTACAATCAACTCGACTCTCTGCAACAGAAATGTAAAATGTGCTGGGTAGAGAAGGAGGCTATAGTCAAATGGCAGTTAATTTATGTTATGTACGGGAGTCAAACAAAGAAAATCCTCTATCGCCACCATTTACAGCTGGGGTTCTCACAATTCTATGGAATGAAATCAAATCTTTCATCATATTATTGGAGTAAGATACCATGCACAATATAGTACATTGTTACAATACCAAAATATTAGTAGTCGGTAGTGAAATACGATGATTTTTTTACATCAGCTTCAATACCATAACAAATAATAGCCTAACACTAACTAATTTGTTAAGAATTGCTTCTTAATTCATTATTAAAGACTAGTAAACTGTCAGTAATAAAATAATAATAGAAAAATTCTAAACACTAGAAAAAAAATGTATGAAGAAAAGTGTTTTAACAGCTTTAAATGTTTTTAACAGCAGTATCAAGTATTCTTGTAGGCTAAACATTCAGAATGAATGGTATATACTGTAACTGATAGGGCCTATTGATCTTCACTGTATAATTGTAAATAATGCATTAATACCTTTAAAGCTAAAGTTATCCAGCCAAGAGCAGTGAGTGGTTTTCTCCTATTCTTGTTATGGTTTTTTATTATTATGTACAACACAGAGACAGCAGCCGGTCTATTAGGTTACATTAACACTTTCAAGTCTGACGTTTTGATACAAATCCATTTTTCCCCACTGTTTACATGGACTTTAGAACTTATTGTGTTTACATGAATACCAACCAAGATGGGCATTTTGGCAGACTTTTGAAGTGTATTTGACCATTCAGGTGTTTATCCACATGCACATGTAAAGCCTGCACACACAGAAACCGCTTGCTAGTCAAACAGCGATAGCTAGATCTCTAGCCAATGACATAAATATGCACTCTGGGTTATTTTTTTATGCTTGATGTGGTAGAAAAAAAGTGCAGGCACTCTTATTGTTAGTATTAAACTTGATTTAAACTTGATCTTAAGAATTCCTTCTTAAGATCTGGCTGAAGAACAAATATGACCTTACATCCTCAACTAACAAATAGGTTTAGATTAGCTTTACTTTGAAAATAAAAACATACAAAGTAGGGTTATTGTTTATGAAAACTGAGAAAGAATATTTAGATCTGCTGAAGTCTGTATCTTTGTCAAAATCAACACACATAAGAGAACAATGGCAATCTAACGTAGAACTGTCTATTTACACAAAATAAATGTAGCATAAATCTGAAAAACTGCATTATGTCTGTTTTTCCTTTTTAAAATGTTTTATCATCCTCACATTCAATGAGGGCAAAATTTGCTTTATCCTGCACACATTAATTAGCACACAGGAGTCAGATAATTGTGCAGATAATAATCAGTAGAAATGGTGAACAAACTGATTTGATGATGTTCAGGATTGAGAACGATGTAGAACCAAACACTGTCAGGTTATATGTAGTATATGTACTTTTTACAAGCACTACAGAAAATAATGGAAAATAAATGCAAATGTTCCTGTGTATTTTCTTTGAAGGTTTGGTTTTCAATATCGTTTTGTCTCTTGTGAAAAAAGGTTGTGCATATGAGCTGACATCACTTCTGTAACAGCTTTTTTTAAGTCTGTAGTTAGCACCCAGCAGCTAAGCAATTTGCATAAATACTGTACATTTGAATGAATCAGACGTGATAAAATGTGCTCACCCAAAAGTTGCTGGTTCATGTTTTGCAGAAGAGTGAAACTGAACTACGTCCAGACAAGCTGAAACACGTGCTCTCCACGGATAGCTTGACGAGCACCAATGCTTTTACACGTGTAGTGTTGTTAACTCACATGAGTTTTGCTCAGAGAGCATTCAGATGTTTACAACAATTTCAAAATCATTTGGAAGGTCAGATAAAAGTCAAGTCATTTTTATTTGTATAGCACTTTTCACAACACACATCATTTCAAAGCAGCTTTACATTAAATCATACTGGAAGACTCTGAGAAGTGGTGGTGTGTCAGTACTCTGTAGAATAAATTATAGTAGTGCAGGTAATGTGTACCGCTGCATACCGCCCCACTTGAAGCACTGAACTGCAGAATAAGACTATAAACTTTGTAATAAGTGGCACAGGCCTAGGGACAAATATAGCCAGTTATTTTTTCATTAATTATGTTTTTAATAAAGCTACCTGTCTGGTCGCACAAGTAAAATTCTCTTTCACTTGCTCCTTCGAAAATCCACTTGTTCCGGACAAGCAAACAGGTGTTAATGTCGAGCCTTGCTTTTCATTAACCCTCTTGGGTCGAATGACGCGCCGGCACGTGTCGTCATTACAGCGCAAACAACATAAAATTCTCCATCATTTTGGGTCATACAGATAAGCGTAAGACATCATTAGAGACTATAAAGTGTCTACTTTTATTTGTGTACACTCACAATAACAACAAAACCTTGTGCTTTTGTAAAATAAAGAAAATATAAAGGGTGAGCTATCAGACGTCTCCACAAGCATATTTCTGAAACACGTCACAAAAATGAACTGAGACTCCGTGAATACTTATCACACAAACATGAAACATATGTCTAAAAAAAGCTTAAAATGTCTACTTATAAATACAACAATTCAAATTTAAAACAAATATTCTCCTGCAATGTAATCTGTATGAAATAAAGTGATGTACAGTTTTTACTGGTTCGTTAAATTATCTCTAATGTGAACCCACCCACCAGCAGAGCGCGCTATTCATACGCTAATGTGCTGAGGCGATCAATGAAAATGGTACATGCCCCCGACTGTGCCTTAAAAACAACATGTTTGTTAATTTTTCTGCGCGTTTGAAAGACAGCACATACACAAGTGAGAAAACTCCTGGATAGTGACGAAGAGTTACAATTTTCCTCAGAAGAAGAGCGGGACTCCGATGAACATTTGTATTTTGAAGAGAGACTTGATCCAGACGAAGATAAAATTTTGGACGAGTAAGTCATTTAGTTTTAATTAGTTGACATGCTATTTTATATAAACATGTACATATTTTACTAGTTGGACTGTTTCCAGACTTGCCATTCAGGATTCAGAGTATTGACATTTGAAATATGTCCAAATAAGCAAGTTTTAGTAACATGTAAATGCTGTTTCGGCTAAAGCAGTTATTTAAATTGTATGCTGTATGATATAAATATGATATGTAATATGATATAAAAATAATATGAATGTTTAGATTATATTTTATCTAGTGTTTATGCTGCCTCATTATCATCTACAAAGTTTGTGCTTGCAAATATGTGTTCAGGTTAAATGAGTAAAATGCACTTTAAATATGCCCATATTAGAAAATTACCAACTTATAATGATTTCTGAAGGATCATGTGACACTGAAGACTGCAGTAATGATGCTGAAAATTCGGCTTTGATCACAAATTGCATTTTGTAATATATTCAAATAAAAAACTGTTCTTTTAAATTGTAAAAATAGTTCAAAATATCACTGTTTTTACTGTATTTTGGATCAAATACATGCAGTCTTGGTGAGCAGAAGAGACTTCTTTTAAATGGTAGTGTAGTTCTAAAATTAAGTCAAGTCTTTATGTAAAGAAAATGTATAGTCATATTACTTTTAACTTAAAACTTGATCTTGATCATTAAGTCTCCTCACATTCATTCTCTTTCTGTCACATACCTCATTGATAGGCCCAGGGGAGGGGTCTTTTGTCTGCTCAGGTGTGAATTACAATCCATATTCATGATAGTTCACGCCTATCTACTAAAAAGTTAAATTAGTATATTGTTTTGTATGAATGAGTGATCAGGATGGTGTTCACATCATTTTGTAGCAAAAACTCTAGGCTACAAGATCCAGTTCTCAAAGGTCTTGTGGACAAATTTTTCAGTATGTGTTATATGGCCATATTTCAATGAATAAAAATGTATGTTTTTCAAAAACCATGCATAAACGTTATTTTCTCAAAAATACAAACATGTACACACATGTTGCTCACATAGTATTGTAGCCCAGTTTGTGCTGAATACAGTGTTATCAGACTTTAGCCATTAATGTGTTTTTAATCAACTGAAAAAAGCACAAATGTGAAGACATGTCAAAACCTCTCCAGGGCCCAAAACATAAGTTACAGGTAAAACGCAACAAAAGATATCTGTTTACAGCTAATTAACTTAAAAAAAATATATATACTCTGGGCCTTCACTTGATATTAACTTGATATGTGAGTGAAATAATATGTTTTGTATTCTATTTGCGATCTTGATTTGACCGTACTTTGTTCGTTATGGAAACTAAATACTTTTAAATTGTCAGCAAGTTAAAAAAAAACACCTGGTAAGAGTTGGTTATATTGCCTTTATGCATTCTAAAGTCTTTAAAACGACACCCAATTTTTGTTATTCATGCGAGTAGTTATTAATTATTTTGACGATTTATTTTTCATCACGGAATGTCAAAAGTATGTCAGAATATTTATGTATTATTTAAGAGCAAGCATACAGTAATTTCCTAATTTATTTTCTTTCTGCAATGCAGGCAATGTTTATAGTAAATATGTACCTACATTTCAACATGTTCACATACTTTGAACTAATTTTTGTTGCTACATTAATTTAAGAAATACCTTTTAATCCAGAAATTACATTGCTTGCATTGAGTTTGTTTATTTATAAAAAATATCATTAGCATTTTGGCTGTAAACTCACAGAACAACTCACCAATGCAGAAATATAAATGTAAACCAACAATTTGGCCACTACTTGGAGCCAATGGCGTAGGTTCGACACAAGTATAAATCAGCCTTAAGGCCGCACATCTTTCTATAGACCTTATTCATAGCAGCGCCATCTTTTCAATTACTTTCACTATATAAGCTATCAAAAAGCTCATAGATTGCATTACATTTTCCATAGCTTATGTTGTCCTGAGTTTCTGGCTACTGAAATTTCTTGGAAAGATATTTTTTAATGATTAGTCAGTTGAATGATCCAAAAACACTTTAATCTTTAGTACATCCCACTGAAGAGACTGTACATCTATCCCTCAGAGCCTTGTTGTAATTCCCATAAAAAAAAATCAAAGATGAAACCACTGTGAATAAAGTTAATTGTTTTTTCACTGGTTACACTTAAAAACAAACATTCAGCGCAACTAGTGCAGTTAGACTATGAATTGAACTCTTTCTTTTGATACACTGCAACAATATATGTCTTAATTAGTATGTTTTCCTGTTTTAAGCATCTATAAATTTCTTAGATGTATGCTTAAAACGAGAAAAAAAAAAATACCTGTTGTGGTATGAAAAATCTATTGAATTCAAGAAAGGCTCTCTTACAACGCGTCTCTCACAACTTTGCTTCTAAAGTAAATGAAACTGGTTTTAAGGATGCTCAGATATTTTACTGGAAAACAAGACAAAAGCACTGATTATGAAAATATTATTTTTGCAGTGCAAATCACACTAATCACTCAATCAGTTTGAATCAGTATTTAAAATGTTTCACTGAATGAACCCATCTAAAATCCGCCAGAGAGGTTTCTGAATAAGCGTCTGATGTCTTTACAAACCCAAACCAGTTTTTGGACCGACACATTTCCCATAAGGCACCTGGCACACAAGCAAAACACACTAACACCTCCAGACACACATTCGCAGGGCTTCTTTGTTTCCTGAGAAATCCTTTTCCGATCAGTCACCAGAGTGGAGCAGCTTTTATGAGATGCTGAAGGCCCAAGACACAGCCAAGCCGGATCTTGAATGTGGAATCATTCATATTTCAGCATATAGCTGCTGCCCCACACATACACACTCAAACACACACACTCTTTGCTATTTGGATGGGATGCTAAAAGCCCTCTAAAAATTCAACAAACACTTCACCTGCTACTTTCTTTGAGGACTCAGCTGCATAGTATGGTGGAGCCATTCAGCAGAGTTATTGTTTGTGTGTGTTTGTGTGTGTGTGTGTGTGTGTGTGTGTGTGTGTGTGTGTGTGTGTGTGTGTGTGTGTGTGTGTGTGTGTGTGTGTGTGTGTGTGTGTGTGTGTGTGTAAGCATTTTTGCGTCTTGACATAATGGCACAAAAAAATTCACAAGCACTTAAAAGTGCTTTTTCTGTTTGAGAGGAGAATTTAGCATGAGGTGGTGACGGTATCAGAGCTCCTTGAATGCTGTTGAGAGGTTAGCTGCGGCTCCAAAGCTTCCGACGCCAGAGCTAAAGCATAATGCTTGAATGGAGCCCTGCTGCTCTGGGAGAACGAGAAACCTGGCTAAACCGCTGCTGCTGAATTACCCTGTCCAAAATCTGTTACACTTTTCCGCCACATTCCTAAAAGTTTTTTGCATAAATGTGAAACTTTCAGGTAAGCTCTTTAGTTGCAAGCTCTCCTAGAATCAATGTAGCGAGTCATGCTTGCACAAGTTGCCATCTGAAAACATTAATGTTATCACAGCGGATTCCTACTGAACTCTTGTGTGAAATTGTACTCAAATTCAATGTGCTAAGCCATTTAGAGATGTTTCAAAGTACTTCTGCAAGACGATGCATCCTTCTGTTACAATATATCTGAAGATTCTGTTATCCAGGTCATTGTAGTGGGTCTAGTAGATTTATTCTAGTCAACTAGATGTGTTGTTTTCTGTCTCACGAGATGTTTCACCTCTCATTCCCAGTCATTTATGCTGCCTTCAAGTCCTCCTGGGAAGTTCCTACTTCCGAGCTCGGAAGCTGTGATTGCATGTGATTCTCTCTTGTTCACTTATCAATGGAGACAGGAGGCTTGGGGCCCTATTTTAAGACTGCTTCATCTTAAGCACAGTGCTATGCAATACATCATTCGAGCAAAATCAGTTGGCATGGCAATGAAGTTTTGGTATTTTTAAATATTTTTGGTATTTAAAGAAATATTCCAGGTTCAATTCAAGTCAAGTTCAGTTGACATCATTTTTGGCATAATGTTGATAACCAAAACATTTATTTTGACTCATCCCTCCTTTTCTTTAAAGAAAGCAAAAATCTTGTTTACAGTGAGACACTTACAATGGAAGTGCATGGGGAAATTTTTGGAGGGTTTTAAGGCAGAAATGTAATGCTTATAATGTTATAAAAGCACTTATATTAATTATTCTGTTAAAATTATGTATTATTTGAGCTGTAAAGTTTTTAAATTGTCATTTGTACAGTAATTGTAGTTTTTGACATTACAGCATCTTGGCAATGAAGTTGTAAAATTTGCTATAATTTTACACAAAAAAGTTGAGTAAGTGATTGAATCACACTAAAATCATGTTTACACACATATTGTTTATGTCTTTTGGCTATACGTTTGAAAAAGTTTATATTTTAGTGTTTATGGATTGGCCCCCCATTCACTTCCATTGTAAGTGCCTTGCTGTAAATGTATTTTTGTGGTAATCAATATTATGCTACAAATGCTGTCTATTGAGCATAACTTGTATTGAACCCAGAATATTCCTTTAAATTGTTAGTTCACCCAAAAATACAAATTCTATTATGATTTACTTAACTTTAAGCCATCCCATATGTGTATGACTTTCCTTCTTTAGTTGAACTGATGATTTTTAACTCAGTTTGTCCATACAATGCAAGTAAACAGGTGCCATCAGTCTGCTCCAGTTTGACATCCCAAAAGGCATATTTAGGTAGCATAAAATAATCCACATTACTCCAGTCGTTCAATGAATGTCTTCTGAATCAAATCTATACGTTTGTGTAAAAATAAATTGATAATTGAAACTTTGATAACTTTCAAAAATTGCTTTCTGCCAGCAGTCGACGCATCATGTTACCATCGCGTGACATAAGCGTAATGGCACGTTCATTCGAGAAGTCAGAAACGTTCGCTTTGTTTACAACAGAGGAACAACATTATGCAAGAGTTAGTTCATTTCAAACAGCAATCCAGCGCTGGTCGGAATCAACATTTATAAGTTAAAAATGTTTTAATGATCAATTTGTTTACACAAACCTATCGATTTGACTCAGAAGACATTAATTGATCGACTGGAGTCATGTGGATTATTTTTATGCTCCCTAAATATGCCTTTTGGACCGCAAAACAGCCAGCAGACTGATGGCACTTGTTTACTTACATTGTATGGACAAACAGAGCTTAAATGCTCTTATAAAATTATTCACTTCGGTTCTGCTGAAGAAGGAAAGTCATACACATCTGGGATGGATTAAAGGGAAATAAATCATGAGAGAATTTTCATTTTTTTGGGTGAACTATCCCTTTAAGTCTGTTGCACATTTACTTATTTCTCACAAGAATAACTAAATAGGCCTTGTACCATTTACATGGACCTTCCATGTATTTTTGTGTATATGCCCACAAATAGCCTGAACATTCCCACCCATGGCCAGTTGTGCATAATCTAGGCACAAAAATTGCACCTAGATTTAGAGCTCTAACAAAAATTGGATAAGACTTAGCACACAGTCAAAGCCCTGCCCCTAACTTGGGTAAGAAAACAGAGCCCTTCATATGGTGTGTGGCATATTTTCTAAAACACAGATTCAGTAATCCAAAAGTTTCTGGTTTGAGCTCTGCAAGTGACCACGACACCATCGCTCCACCATTGTGTCTAGATTAGGTATTGTCCTCTTCAGATAATGGTCCTGATCACCCTGTTGGGGTTTACAATAATGACCAGCTGATTAAACATTATCCCTCACTTATCCAAGCAGAATCTGAACATACTAGGACTGAACATGTCACTTCTTATCTTGTAAAATCATACACATAGCAATACAATTTATAAAATAGCAACTTCATCAAAATATCATAATTGGTTTGCATCTGATACTGTGGCAAAATCTAGGACATGATATGAAGGCACACATAAATAAATCTTAGGTATCAATATAAATTTTGTGTGCAAAAGAAAAGCAATATGTCGATAGATGGTTTTATCAGCACTGCCGTAGAGCATATAGGCCTACTCACCCCTCACATATACACACATTTCATAATATTCTGTGCGACCATCCCTCAGTGTTGGCATTGTGTTATGCAGGGTTCATACAAAGTGCTTGAAGTGCTTAAAGTACTTGAAGTTGGCTTGTAAAACCCTTGAAAATAGGCATTTTTACCAAGAGGTACTTAAAAAGTGCTAGAATTATAGAAAAACGTAAAATACGTTGCATAAATCATAAAAGAAAATTGATGTAGTTCTTTTCAGAAAAATACACCGACAGACCACTAGACCACTGCTGAAGCAGGCAGTGCATACACTGTAAAAAGAAAAGGTGCCTGGAGGAACCTTTTGGGGTTCTTCACTTTGCCACACCGGCGGAACCGTCTGTAGATCCTCTAGGCACCCTTTCAAAAGGGGCGGTTCTCTGAGGAACCTTAAAGGCTTCTTGAGGAACCCTTTTATTAAGAATGATCAGGAACCACCTCTGGTGCTTCAAGGCACCATTTCCCAATTTGAATTCTATTTCTTGTCCCCACCCTCCCCCTCCCTTTCTTTTACTAATAAATAAAATTTATTTATTTATTTACATGTATTATTATTTTATAAACACAATGAAAAACTGAAACCAAATACAAAACAAACATTGTTTATTGATAAACAACAATAACATCCATACAAATAAAAAGTTCAATAAATAATCACCTTATAGTCAATAAATAAATGTATCAACATCTAATTCATGGAAGCACATGTATAATGTTAATATTGTGATACATTAAGAGTTTAAATCTTGACAAAACTGTAAAATATAAATATGACTCAAATATCTTAAAACTTTCGAATATATTTCAGGTTCCTCAAAAACAGTAGCCTAAAATTCAAATTGACTACAATTCAATTTACAATGCAGTCAATGGTAACATTTTCACTCTGGGAATATTCACACAGGACATTTTAAGAAATTGATAAGCCTCAACACAACTGTAGGTAGCTTGATGCTCTCCTTCTGAATGCCCAACAGATACTGCAGAAAAGTCAGTGTACTTTTAGTTGGTTTCCTGTACTTAATGTTGAACAGAAAGTAGGCACTCATAGTAAGGCCTACACCCATTGTTATGTCATCAGGTTCATCAGCAAGCAGTTCTTCGCCATGAAGAAAAACCATAATGCTGCTTTCACCAAATGGGTCTCCTGTAATCACCATTGTTGGTGTGAGGTTCTGTGGAGGCTGTTGGTTGAAAAAAAGGGATAAGATAAATTTTTATTACAAAACATTTACATTAATTAATTTTCCACAAACATTTATTCAAAGTGTCTTAAAAATTAGGAACATCAAATGCAACTGGTCACAGAGTTAAAAATATACATAATATCCAATGTCCTTTTATGGTTGTGGAGTAGTTAAATGCACAAAATCACTAGCAATAACTGGCATAATACTGGCAAAACTTTAAGCTGATTATTTCAATTGTCAATGGCCCAAAACATTTGCACGTATAAATAAAAAATTCAAAACAATCGTGCTCAAAGTAAATTTGAACGACAGTATTTGCAATTAATGGCTAAATATTTTTTAACACACAGCCTATTGTATTTAATTGCACTGCCATAATCTTGGTCACCACACGTGATAAAAAGAACCCTTGCACAATTATTTTAAATAGATTAAGTAAGCTACCACTACTGGTCACATCTATGTCGCGCACAGTTTTCACAAGGACGTACGCTTCAATCTATCGCCGTTGGGGAGACTCTCTATTCGTTCGGTGAAATCATAAAAAACATGCACACAACGTGTCCCTGCTTGATATACTGTAACCACTGATGAACATTTTCAGTTTTGATGAGAGAGAAAAAAACTATACGAGTAGCGGATTAGAACCCGTAACCTCTGACATGCTTGGCAAAAGATCCACCACTGGACCATTTAAAAACTCAAACAAAATGCGCATCGATGCATTTATTTACGGGTTGAGCAGAGAGGTTGCACAGTTTGACAAGCGGGCAGCGTCGCACACCAGGCCACCGGATGGTGTTGCTAAGAACTTGCAATGTATAACTATTATCAGACCGGCCCTCGCACCCTCAAAACACTACCGGCCCACCGGAAAAGTCCCGACTCTCCCGATTGCCACTCTGCCCCTGGTGATCCATGATGGACACAACAGCTATAACCACCACTTCCGCATTTGTCCACGTGATATTGCGGAAACCAAGGATAGCGCGGATATTAGCGTCATTGACATGCAACATTTTTTTCCGGGATGGACCATTATTTAAAAATGGGAATTTCTCTGAAATTAAAAATCTTTGTGGACTTTTGGGGTATTGTAAGTAGACAACTGCAGGAAATATATCACACTGTGCAAGTGATTTTTGGATATTTTATTACAAAAATCTTACATATTGTATCTTCAATATATTTAAAAGTATATATTATTCCTGTGATGTCAAAGCTGAATTTGCAGCATCATTACTGCAGTCTTCAGTGGCACATGATCCTTTAGAAATGATTCTAATATGTTGATTAGAATAAATGAAGAAAAATATAGCCACAAACGGCAATCATTGGGGTCCAAGCATCAATGGCCCGTGTGGGCGATCAGTGATTCAATTGAAATGTATCTTATGTGGTTTTTATAGCAAAGTCCATGAATATGATATTAGGCTCAAAAGATTCAGAACAGTTTAGAATTTGCTGTTAGCTTCCTGAACATCTGAATTTCTTTTTTAATTAAACTAATGTTTGCTCAGAATGACTTGTTCTTTCGGTGCTTGGACCCCTAATTCATAAACTGATTTAAAAAATATTTTTCTGCTAGTGTTTTAATGAATAAGACCTGATTGACAAGCACCATTTCAGTTATTTTGAAGTCCAGAAATACACTTACATTTGTTGCAGCTCAGTGAAACCTGTATTTCAGAGGAATAAAGTATACTGGATGTTCTGAGGACAGAAAAAGATCAAAGGAAAGGGTTAGGGTAAATATTAAATAATAGTATACAGTTTGTACAGTATAAAAATCATTATGTCTACCCTAACGAAAATTAACCATGGTTTTACTACAAATAAAACAAAAACATGGTTATTATACCATAGTAACCACAAATGAACCATCGTTTTGCTACACTAACCATAGTTTTACCATGGTAACGTTAGGCCTATTTGTAGTACAACTGTGTTTAAACAAATACTAATCAATCCGATAGAAAACAATGTTTACTACACTTTTACTATAATAAATCCTTGGCTAATTTTCGTAAGGCCATGGAATGTCCCCTTAAAACATGTAAACCCAATTTGTGTATGTTTGTGTAAACAACGAATTAACACAAATGCCAATGACAACAAATAACGTTAGTTAAATAAAAAAAAGAGAGCTAACGTTACATTGTCTAAAAGTTAACAACAAAACTAAAATCATTGTTTGTGATTTAACAGTGCTCATTTCGACCCACAAAGTAATTTCGTTTAGGCTACATTTCGTTAGCATCGCAGCTAAAACAGTTAGTCCTATTCTGCTATAGGCCTAACTTACTGTCAATGTGTATGGTCAATATACGTTCTTTGCTATAAGCGGTTAAAAAGTTTAAAACATACATTTTTAAACAGCCATACAATTAAGCGTGTTAGTGTGTCAATGTGTGTACACATAGTATATATTTTGCATAATAATTTTGGCGACTTTACTCACCTTTAATGGGGAAGTCATATGAAGCCGTTTTTTAAAATCACCGCTTCTTGCGTTATGCGGGAGCAGAACGCACGAGAGCACTTCTTCTTCTTCTTCTTCGTATTTTTCTTCCGATTAATAATTATAATAATACTACACTTTAAAAATATATATTCTGATATATATAGGCTATATATATTCTGATATATATTCTGTAATAGGTTTCATCATGGCAATAACAACATAAAGATAAATCACTGTATTAATTGTTGACCAGTTTAAGCAATAGCCAGTCCTGAAAGCTATTTAATTCAGAATTACAAAATACTCAATTTAATATAGCCTACAGCTGTTCGTTTGAGTGTCACATTTGTACTGTTTGTGGTCAAATGCATATTATTGTTATTATTATTATTACTATTAAATAAATGTAAAATCTATATTTCATTTCATGGTAGCCTACTAAACAAAATTTCACTTTTAATAATGCACTGTTTATTTCAATATGAATTTTTTAAATAATAGAAAAAAAAATTCTATTTAAATTAGTGACGTATTTTGTGGACATGCTGTACCACTAGGCAAGGTCTGTAGGCTATAGTAGCCTATAAATCTGCTTGGTTGTAAAATGTCTATTGCTTTTTTTGTCTTTTTATGTTTAGGCATTTGAAGTGTAATGTTTTACATGAGTACAGTCAAACCTGAACACAAAGCATTACCCATAATCTGTTCAATAAAAATGTAACAAAAATGTACAAAAATGTGTGATCTGATCTCAACCTTGTCTTCTGGCTAACTGGTAAACAATCTCAAAATCTCTCTCTCTCTCTCTCTCTCTCTCTCTCTCTCTCTCTCTCTCTCTCTCTGTGTGTTCATTAATAATTATGAACAACAGTAATAATGATAACAACAATAGGCAAATAAACTGTACATCTGAATGGCTGTACATCTTAATGTGGCCTCACAGAACTTTTGGGTTCCTCCAGATTCTGGCTTTTACAAAAGAGATCTTCCAGGAACCACGTATATGTTACAGGTCTTTCAAGAACCCTTTCATAGAATATGAGTACCTCTAACTTCCCCCAAAGCACCTCGACGTCTCATGGTAATGAAAAGGAGCCTCCAGAACCTCAGAACTGAATACAAAGTGCTTAAAGGATCCCACAAGTTCCTGCAAGAACCGCAAAGACAGTCAATGGTTCAACCAGTAACCCTACTATAGGAGAAAGAGCTTTGAGGCACCTAAATTACATTTTAAAGTTCCTTGAGTATCCGACAGGATATTTGAGGCACCTTTAGTTTTTACAGTGTAGAAGGTGCATTTGGCAGCGCTGTTCAGAATGGGCCAATCACAATCAATTGTTACTGGAGGATTTTCAAAATACATATTTTATAGATACTGCTGTGGCGGTATAAAGTATAAATTCTTGTAACTATCTGTTTTAATTAAAAATTACTCTCCAGAGTGAAAAAATTATATGAGATGTAAAACGTTCTGAGATTTGAGTGCAGATCAATGGAGGATTCAGTTTTGTTTTGCCGTCTAGCACCCCCTTGTGTAAAGACAGCTTTGTGTAATAAAATAGGTTATTTCTGTCAACATTTGGGTCAATATCAAAATATGTTGACAAACATGTCTCTTGAATTTATAAGTCATGAAATAGCTTTCTAATTCTAAGTATAATTCTATAACCTAACCTTTAATGATGTGTCGACTCTGTATTGATTTTTTTTTTGAAAATATATTTGAAAAACAAATCCTTGTCCCCTTCATCTGTTACACGATTTCTGTGACTTTTAAAGATATTTATGTATTTATTTTGTCCTTATTTTTAATAGAAGCATTAGTGCAAGGTGGAACAAAAAAGCAAAACAAAATTATTATTAATTATTTGAATAATTTAAAAGAATGTCTGTCCCTTGATTTCATGGCATTTCATGTTAAAACAATTTTTTTTAATATTTTCAGAGGCTGCTTAAATATGCATATAGTGATCGTCAGCATGTTAAAAATTTATGAAATCACATTTTTCACACACAAAAATTAGTTTTTGTACCACATTGAACCCTCAAAATTTGGTGTTGTAACCTATTGAACCCTCATTGGTGTTAATTTAGTGTTAAATTGCTTTGTTCGTGAAACAAAATTAAATAATAAAAGATTGAACAACAGCCAGGCTGTTCTTTCTGAATAAAAATAACGTCAACATGTTACAAAATATTTACCCTCGGCATTTATAGGCCTTAAGCATAGGAACTTAATGGGAAATTTGTATAGTTTGTAAGTTGGAAAGTCAAACTTTTTTGAGAATGACCCATTTGCAATTTGGGTCAGTTCCTCACATGAATCTGTTGTGTGACTTTAGAAAACATGGAACACAGCACATATGGACTACTGTTTACGGACCCAGTTATTCACTTTTGCTGGAAAGCAAAGTGTGTTTTAAGGGAGCACACTACAATAATACGTCAATTTCGTCATGAATGAACCAAGAATTGTAACTGAGAATATGTAGTTAAAGATGCACATTGAGATATGTTGTACTTGTAATAAGTGGTGTTTTATAAAAATAAATTAACTGAATGAATAAAATATTTTTATTTTAAAATTAACAAATAAAGAATTAGTTTTAATGACATCTCGAGCATAGTCCTTGAAAACAAATAAAAATGTGCTTGAAAAGTCCTTGAAAGTCCTTTAATTTAACTTTGAAGCATCTGTACGAATCCTGTGTTAGTTGTGTTGTGTTTGTTGTCAGTGCATGCCCTGAGCTGAATGTGAATCTAGTGACAAGCAGACAGACAATCTGTCTGTCCTTTCTCAGTCCCTCCAGGAAACCCAATCATTGAGTCCCGCGAGGAGATCATCAGCGAGGGCAACGCGACAGAGATGAGCTGCACCTCCATGGGCAGCAAACCTGCCGCAATCATCAGATGGATGAAAGGAGACAAAGAGCTACAGGGTGGGTCAACTCACAAACATATAAACAAACCACTTGTTTACCTACCTTGTTTTCTCTTCGCTCTGTATCCTGAAGTGTATTTAATATTCCTGAAAGAGCTTTTCCCTGGAAAACTTTCCTCTGGTACAATCTTGTCATTGTAAAGTGATACTTTCATTTGTAGAACACTGGATAGCAACAGTAACAAACATTAGTTAATGTGTAAATGTTATTTACTGTGCTTTCAAAAAGTAAAAATTTTCAATGCATAGAGCAATATACTGTGTGTAGTTGACATGAAATACATTTGGGAAGTAGACATGATATTCTCCATCTAAAGCTATTTTTGACTATCGATTTGGAAATTATTTTATAATTATTAAGCATGCAACTTTTATTCAGCTTTTTTATTTTAGTTAAGGCAAAAGAGGATTCAAATGGTGAAAAACTTGAATAAATGGTGAATGATGACCAGTTACAAAACCTAAGATGTACACTTTCTCTTACACATTTATAGAAATTTGAACCTAAAAACTTAATGAAAAAAGTCCATAGACACTTAGCCTATACTGTACATACACCTTTAATTTTACATACATATGCATCACATGTAATTGTCCTTCATTATAAGCTGACCCCCCTTTTTAAACAGCTGCTTACCTGAATGCTCTTCAGAAGCTTGGCTAATTTCCAAATGGATCTGTGAGGGAGAATAAGCCTTTGACCCGCAGCTGTCTAGACACAAGCAATTTGCGTATTATGTACAGGATCGAAGCTGTCTAACCAACACCAGACATTTTAATTTGGTAATTAGTGATTAGCTCAGTCAGTGGTCTGAGTTTCCCCCAGCGGGAGTTTTCAGCAGCTATTAAACATCGTTCTTCTGTTCACATGTCTGTGGGTGTTTTGTTTTTATGTAACATCAATATATTATTGGACAGTTAGACAAATGTAGTGTTAAAGATGAACAAGTTCTCAACAGTGACAGACAGCAGGACACGAGTATTCTGTTCTTGTATGGCGGAACGGATGAATAGGGGGAGCAGAGGCAATTGAAAAAAACTGAGGACAAGAGAAGTGGGACCCCTCTCCTGACACAGCCGGCTCAACGCTGGCACTCACTGGCTGGAAATTGCTTTTGGCCTCTGCACCTTTTTGGATTTATTTTTAATTAAATGTCCTCATCATTCAGCCTAATTACCTCTAGGATAATCAGGCTTTTTTTAAAATATAATTTAAAGGTTACACCCATACAGCCCCAAAATGTAAACTCAGCCGCCCCCTCTATGTTATGCCTCATTCTCCTTCCCTCTCTTTCTTTTTCTCACACTCACACACACACACACACACACACACACACACACACACACACACACACTCAGACATACACAATCTTTACACTCTTATCCATGTTGTGTGCTGTGTTTCGTACTTTATATTGTGCATCTGCTGCATTCATGATACACACCAGAGATGTTCACAAGTCCTTCATCTGAAGTCTGAGTCAAGTCTAAAGTCTCTGATGGACAAGTCTGAGTCAAGTATCAAGTCTTTTATCACGAGTCCTAGACGAGTCTTGAGTCACCAAACATTACATATTTCCTTACATATTTATTTATATATATATATATTTATTTTATTTTACATAAAAATCCTATTTGGAAAAATTCACTGCACAGCCAAGAGTATATACTGGAATTTCTGAGAAACTTCCACTATAATTCTACCAATATTCCACTGGTAGCATCATTGTAAATAATAAAAAGAGCTTTTATAGGTTATTGGTGTGTAAAGAAGTCAATGGAAAGGAGGAGGCGAGAACCGGCTTTTCAACATAAATAATAGTTTAATAATAAACTAAAACAGAATACACAAACACACACACGACGGACATGTCCGTAAACTATCTCTCTCTCTCGCACAATCCTCCGCAGTCGACCTATATGCCTGATAAGGGACCAGGTGTGTATGATCACGACCTGGCCTCACCCTCCACCCTGCCACATTCCTCCCTCGTTCTCTCAGGCAGGGGAGCCTCTGGCATGACGTATTCAGTGTGTCAGAAGTCGTGACTCAGTGTGACTCGAGTCCGAGTGTCTAACTCGAGTGCCCATCTCTGATACATACTAATCTCATAAAACAATTTGAATGAAAATCAAGAAACAATGAGTTGTTAATTTCCTCCTGACAGATGACACATGCCTGCTCATTGCTTAAAAATATAACCTAATTTCAATTAGCCAACTAAGCTCAGCTAAAACACAATGGTTTGATTAAAATCTTTTAACTGAATTTAAACTCATCCTAATGCCACTCCAAACTCGTATGACATTCTTTCTTCCATGAATCACAATAGAAAAAGTTTTCATGTATAAAAGTTACACTAGGCCATCAAAAAACATTTAAAAAGGACACACAAACAAAACAAAACAATAGAAAACCATAGTAACATCTAGGTTACGGATGTAACCCTCCGTTCCCTGATGGAGGGAACGAAACGTTGTGTCGAAGAAGCGACACTAGGGGTCTTTCTTGAGAGCCTTTTGCATCTCTGGTCTATGAGAAAAGGCCAATAAGAAATTGGCAGCCAGAATTTGCATGTCCCGCCCCTGGACATAGGGGTATAAAGGGAGGGAAATGCATCTGTTTCATTCAGGAGGAGCCGACAATGAGGTTCGGCCGCAACATTGGCTCGGTTCAGCGATGTGACCGGGAGGTCAGGGAACGGAGGTTACATCTGTAACCTAGACGTTCCCCGTCTGTCACTCACTTCGACGTTGTGTCAAAGAAGTGACACTAGGGGTCCAATTTAAATCACACCATGCGCTGAGCCGTGTACTGCTGTAGGGCTCAAAGTTTAGGAGCGGTTTTGGTTATTAGCAATAATTAATAATTATCATAGATAACTATCAATAATTAAAATCAATAGAACATTGATTAAAATCAATGTTAGCTTTTTTTAATCCTTTAAATCAACAATCATCAAATTTAATAGAATATTAATTATTTTCAAAGATAATAATAAATTAATTTAACATTGATTAGACTTAACACTAGCATATTGATCCTTCAAATGCAACAATCATCAAAGATAATTGTCAATTATCAAAATCAATAGAATATTAATTAGGATTAATGTAGATGGGGCACCACCCTGGAATCAGGGACTAATAACCAGACAGTATAACAGTCTCAATGTTAGATTGTTCTCTTAGGAAAATCGATGTCTGTAGATCATCAAGATTAAAAAGGGAACAACGAAGGGTTGAATTCGAGCACTGGCATCCCCTGCCAGCCTTTGACACATGTGTATGCAAAACAAACCAAAACACTTCTCTTTTAATTCTAACAAAGTTTATTGAAAATATAATATCAATTAATAATCAATACAATGCAGTCAATAAACTTCCGACATTCAACGACAAACTAAACAGTGACATGATTAGATATGGTAACCAAAATAAGCCTATAACACATGAGATGACGATATGTGTGTGTGTGTGTGTGTGTGTGTGTGTGTGTGTGTGTGTGTGTGTGTGTGTGTCAAATCAAATCAAATCAAATCACTTTATTGTCACAGTACTGTGTACACAAGTGCAACAGTAGGTGAAAGTCTTGTGTGCAGTTCCGAATAACATAGCAGTACCAATTACAATAAACAATATATTTACACAACACAAATTACATAACAAAGGTACACATACTTACACAACACAATATACAATGTACAATATAGAATACACATACAATAAATATAAAAAATAAGGGTAAGGGTATATAATATATATATATATATATATATACAATATATATATATATTGAGAGCCAGTCAGGATGCTCTCTACAGTGCTGGTGTAGAACCGTGTGAGGATGTGGTGGTTCATTCCAAACTTCCTCAGCCGTCTCAGGGAGAAGAGACGCTGGTGAGCCTTCTTCACAATGGCCTCAGTGTGGACGGACCATGTGAGTTCCTCAGTAATGTGGACACCGAGGAACTTGAAACTGCTGACTCTCTCCACCGGTGCTCCAATAATGGTGATGGGGCTGTGTTCTCTGTCTATCCTCCTGAAGTCCACTACAAGCTCCTTGGTCTTACTGATGTTGAGGGAGAGGTTGTGCTCCTGACACCAGTGTGTCAGCGTGTGCACCTCCTCTCTGTAAGCGGTTTCATCATTGTCAGTGATCAGACCTACCACCGTCGTATCGTCAGCAAACTTAATGATGGCATTGGAGCTATGTGTTGCCACACAGTCATGTGTGTATAGGGAATACAGGAGTGGGCTGAGAACACAGTCCTGCGGGGCTCCAGTGTTGAGGATCAGTGATGACGAGGTGTTGCTGCCCATTCTAACCACCTGACGTCTGCCTGACAGGAAATCCAGGATCCAGCTGCACAGCGAGCTGTTTAAGCCCAGAGCCCTGATTTTCTCATCAAGCTTGGAGGGCACTATGGTGTTGAATGCTGAGCTGTAGTCTACAAACAGCATTCTCACATATGTGTTAATTTTTTCCAGGTGGGAGAGAGCAGTGTGTATTGTAGATGCAATTGCATCATCAGTGGAGCGGTTGCGGTAGGCAAACTGCAATGGGTCCAAAGAGGTGGGCAGAACAGAGCAGATGTAATTTCTGATTAACCTCTCAAAGCATTTGCTAATGATGGGAGTCAGAGCAACAGGACGCCAGTCATTTAAGCAAGTGATTTTGGCTTGCTTCGGTACAGGCACATTGGTTGATGTTTTAAAGCATGTGGGGACTACAGACAGGGAGAGGGACAGGTTGAAAATGTCCGTAAAAACACCAGCCAGTTGGTTCAGGCACGTTCTGATGACGCGACCCAGAATGCCGCCTGGACCCGCGGCTTTGCGGATGTTCACCCGTCGGAAGGAACGGGTTACATCCGCAACAGAGACGGAGAGTGAACCATCCTCTGTAGCGTCGGCCGCGAGGGCGGTGTTATTGTCCTCAAAACGAGCATAAAATGTATTAAGCTCATCCGGGAGAGAGGCAGCGGTTTTCATTGCGGAGTTTTTATTCCGTTTATAGTCCGTGATGATGTTAATTTCCTGCCACATACTTCTAGAGTCTGTGGTGTTGAACTGTCCTTCAATGTTGTGCCTGAACTGGCGTTTGACTGCACTGATAGAGTTACGGAGGGCATAACTGGCTTGTTTACGCTCCTCCGCGTTCCCGGAATTAAAAGCGGAGGTCTGTGCATTAAGTGCCGCGCGAACATCGCCGTTTACCCATGGTTTCTGGTTGGGATAGATCCGTATTGTTTTGGTTGGCACAACGTCCTCTACGCACTTCCCGATGAAACACATTACGCTATCAGCGTAAACCTCGATGTCGTCATCAGAGGCGGACCGGAACATCTCCCAGTCCGCGTGATCAAAACAGTCTTGTAGTGCAGAGTCTGATTGGTCCGACCAGCACTGGATCGTTCTGAGGGTGGGTGCTTCCCGTTTCAGTTTTTTCCTGTAAGCGGGCAGAAGCAGAAAGGAGGAAGAGTGGTCCGATTTGCCAAATGGTTGATGGGGGAGGGATTTGTAGCCATCCCGGAAAGGAGAATAGCAGTGGTCCAAGATCCGGCCTCCTCGTGTGTTGAAGCTGATATGTTGGTGGTATTTTGGTGCTATTGTTTTAAAATTGGCTTTGTTGAAGTCCCCGGCAACAATGAACGCAGCCTCAGGGTGCGCGGTTTCCTGCACACTTACAGTACATACAGTTCCCTGAGTGCCCAGTCTGTGTCGGCTTGCGGGGGGGATGTACACAGCTGTGATAATGACCGCTGTGAATTCCCTCGGTAGCCAGAATGGTCGACACAGAACCATGAGATATTCCAGATCAGGAGAGCAGAAAGATCTGATAAAATGTACGTTCCTCTGATCACACCAGGATTTGTTGATCATAAAACATACACCACCACCTCTGCTTTTACCTGAGAGGTCTTTTGCTCTGTCCGCTCGGTACACGGTGAACCCCGTGGGTTCGATGGCCGAGTCTGGAATCTCCGCAGCCAGCCAGGTTTCTGTAAGGCATATAACGCAGCAATCCCTAGTCTCTCGTTGGAAAGAGATCCGCGCTCTCAGCTCGCAGAGCTTGTTGTCCAGAGACTGAACATTTGCAAGTAGAATACTGGGTAGCGGGGGTCGATTTGCGTGACGTCTTACTCTGATGAGAACGGTGGCTCTTTTTCCCCTTTTCCTTCTGCGTTTCCGCGGCCGGGCAGCCCAGACAAAGGGCTTCGCTGGCGTGTTTGTTGGAATTTGAAGTCCGGTTTTCGGTGTGTAATTGCCGAACCAATGTCCAAAAGCGTTTGTCTGACGTACACAATAAGGCAGACAACATCCAAGACAAAAAAACACAAAATTGTAAACAAAACAAAAAATAAACTGCAGTGTTTTGATGGAGCCCGTGACGCAGCAGCCATACTCAGCGCCAAATTGTGTGTGTGTGTGTGTGTGTGTGAGAGAGGAGTGACGCGCACAAAATGGCAGACGTGACTCTCGTGGAGAGTACGTCACGTGAGATTTCCGGCCAGAGAGTATGGCCGCGAATGTGGGCGGAGAGAATTCCGGTAATGCCGTCTGCCCGTGTGCGGCATGTCTTTCGCTTGTATGAATTATGTATGTGTGTGTGTGTGTGTGTGGTTGGTACAAAAGACAGAGAGAGAGAGAGAAAGTGGCGGCGCCAAAGCCGGTTTCGCGATCGTGGGAGAGAAGGCAACTGTTATGGATAAACACAGTGTGCCAGTCTCATCCACGATGGCGTAAATACACAACAGTCCAACATGGTTGGAACAGAGCAAACTCTCATTTGTGATAACAGTGTGTTACATTAATACCTTGAGTATTCATAGCAATAAATGAGCGGAACTTAAACTGTACAAACAATAAACTTGATCCACAAGAATAACACACCTAAATATCCTATCTCTGCCCAGACGTAACCTCTTATTTGTATTGCTTGAGGGCGCATGTAGAACGTGTGTTCATCCGTCGTTTGACTCCGACTTGGTTCCTCGAGGCTTGAGTAATGACGAGAGGCCGTTATCTCGCTCTGTCGACGGGCAGCTGCTGATCCTTGACGGCTGGCGGACAAATCAGCAACGTAAACTTGACTGAAGAGGAAAGGGGATCCTTCTTTCTTCACTTCTGCATGCAAACGGATGAAGATGCGGATTGCTTGGCGGTTTCCTTCGGATATGTTAAAGTGTTTGGTGGAACACAATATAATCTCAACTCATCCAGCGAGATGGAGATTGTATGGCCGCAGTTTCAAGGTGCACGTTACTTCCTTTTGCAACGAGTCAACACCTGAGAGCAGCGAGGACTGCGTCTACATACGGCACGCAAAGTCACTGGAAGCGAGGTGCAGAATGATTTTCGTGGTATTTCTACTCCTTATGACATCATAGTTGAGGTGCTTTCTGTTGAGTGCCTCACCCAAAAGGAGTTGAGAGTTCGATCCTTTGGAATTTCACACAATTGTAAAGTGAGCAAGGCTTCTTGGGATTTGTAGTCTGTTTTGTACTCTTTACCTTTGTTTGATTTTGGTGCGGTTTTTATCAGTAAGATTTATGACTTTGTTTTTGTGGGCCTCAGTCAGGCTTTACGACTGTGTTAGGCCTGCCTTTGTCTTGTATCTGAATACATGAGGCCCTAAACTGCTGACACAGGAGCGGGCAGGTATTTTACATGCAAAAGTGACCGGTTGTGTTAGACTGCACGTACCCTTCCCCAATGCCCCATAAAGTCGTCAAAGCCTTCTGGTTCTTTACCCCCGACAGGGGGGAACAAGGTGATGTGCCAAGCAGAGACCACACCTTCACAGACTGGGAGAGGTAAAGCGTGGTGCATGCATCACATGGGTTTTTAGGTCACACGTGGAAAGTGGCGCAGTGGTAGATCCTGCCTCATTGGGAGGGAGGAGTTGCTACAGACACGGTGACCAGGGGGCAGTGGGAACTGCCCAAGGGAGACGCGGGTCTGCTCGTAAGGGGACAGTACCGTGGAAAATACACACAGGGGGATAAGTCCACGTAGGAGCCTGTTCTGTGGAGCACCTATTCCAGTACAGGGTAGATTGAATACCTGCATTGGATTTGGTCGGTGAATTCCTCCCCTGAATTTGCGGACCAGAGGGCTCGGGAGGAGTCATCCAGGGAGCCGAGTTAGTGAGATCTCCTGGGATAAGAGTGCACTGTTTTACCTCAGCAGAGGGAAAGGGTGCTAGGTGCAAACGGTCCCCCCGGTCAGTTTGCCAGCATGTACCGAGTTCTAACGGCTCGGACCTGAGAAAACACGGGACAAAACTGACTCAACCCTGAGATTGTAAAATCTCGCAAAGGTATTGGGTGTTGCCCAACCCGCTGCTCTTCATATGTCTGATAGGGAGGTGCCCCTGGCCAGTGCCCATGAGGACACAACACTTCTTGTTGAGTGTGCTCGAACCCACAAGGGGGGGGGCATGGCCTGGGTGTGATAGGCCAATGTAATGGCGTCCACTACCCAGTGGGAAAGCCTCTGTTTAGTTCCCTTTCCGCTGTCCACCAAAGCAGACAAAGAGCTGCTCAGAACGTCTAAAGCTCTACATGCGGTCCTAGTAGATAAGAAAAGCACATACCGGACACAGCAACGAAGGGGCTGGGCCTGCCTCCTCCTGGGGCAGTGCTTGCAGGTTCACTACCTGGTCCCTGAAGAGAGTGGTAGGAACCTTGGGCACATAGCCCCGTCGCGGTCTTAGGATCACATGAGTGTCTGCTGCACCGAACTCCAGGCAGGTGTCACTGACAGAGAACGCTTACAGGTCCCCAACCCTTTTGATGGAGTCGAACGTGATTAGGAGGTCGTCAGGGAGAGGGCCCTGATTCTGACTGATTCTAGCGGCTCGAAGGGGGGTCTCTGAAGGCCCAAGAGGACCACTTAGAGATCCCAGGAGGGGAACAGGCTTGGCCAGGAGGGATTTAACCTCCGGGAGCCTCTTAGGAACCTGGTAATTAAGTCGTGCTTGCCATCTACTGTGTCGTGGTGGGCCGACTTGAGTTGCTGCTGGCTCCAAAGGAGGAGAAGACGGGCGAGTTGTGACATATGACAGGAGCGTACGCCGCCTTGGCGATTTATGTACGCTACTGTGGTGGTGCTGTCTGATAGGATCAAGATGTGTTTGCCCTGAATTAGTGGGGGAAACCTCCACAGGGCAAAATGTGCAGCCAACAACTCTGGGCAGTTGATGTGCCAGCGCAGCGGGGTCCCTTTCTAATGGCCCGCGGCTGCGTGCCAGTTGAACACGGTGCCCCAACCCAATTTGGAGGTGTCTGTGGTGACCAGGACGCGTTGGGACACCTGCTGCAAGGGGACTCATGTCCGTAGAAAGCAGAGGTCTGTCCAGGGTTTGAACGTTTGGTGGCAGGCGGGGGTGATAACCACACGGTGCATGCCGCAGCGCCATGCTCGTCTCGGGACTCGAGTCTAGAGCCAGGGCTGAAACGGTCTCATATGTATCAACCCGAGCGGCGTGACTGCTGCGGAGGACGCCATATGCCCCAGGAGCTTCTGGATAAGTTTTAAAGGGACCACTGTGCCCGGCCTGAACGCAGCGAGGCATTCAATGATTTGATTTGAGTGTTGATAACAATCCTTTTTTTTTTTTTTTTACTGTTACTGTAGTTGAGCTACTAATTGAGCCTGTTCTGCTGTCTCTGGCTGGTCAGTTTACTCAAACAGCGATACTACACAGCCAAAGTTTACACTAAGTTAACACGTTCTTCAGAGAAATGTTACAAATGGCTTATAGTTGTCTATATATATATATATATATATATATATATATATATATATATATATATATATATATATATATTACTGGAAAAGGAGAACGTTTATTAGCACTTAAAAAATGACATACTTCAGCTTTAAAGAAATCTGATAAATACTCTTTAAAATACCTCCTGGACTTCAGACTGCCCGCTTTGAAGAAGTGACTTAACTTTAGAAGGTGTTAAATAATAGGAAAAGAAGGGAGAGCAAATTAAAGAGAGCAAAAAAGGGAAGAAATGGTGAATTCAATAGGGACAGGATCTCTTTTGATATTCAGCCTTCTGTATCGCTGCTGATTGGGACTAATCAGAGCTTCTTTGCATATCAAAAACTAAAATGTTATTGAGATGAAGAAATGTGTGAATGACAGTGATTGACTTGTGATTATCTCTTTATCACTTGTGACTGTGGCTTTGTGAGAGAGAATATAGATGTGATTCTGGGCTTGCAATGTGCTCTGTGTCTTCTCTTATTCAACATGATTGTCTGAATATCCATTTACTTTCTGATAATGCTGAATGCACTGAGACTGAATGCACAAGACAGGGAATTGTCACCAAATTGAAGTCTGGAAAATAAAAGAGCTGTCCAGATTTCCACACAGCAGTGACATTGCTGGACATTTTTCAAATTTCCTATGAAATTAGCATTTTGAATTGATAAGATTGATTTTGTTTTAGGAAGAAGCAACAAACACACCTGTTCAGAGAGATTCAGTAGATAGAATTAAACAACATATCATTTTTGGAGCATAAAAAGCTATCACTAACCAAGCAAATCTTGGCTGTGCATTTCCTGTTATGACACAACCGGACCACACAGAATTTAATGAAATACGGTTCATCATGGCACATTCCACGAATATGGTACACTTTGGTATGCCATTACTTTTTTAAACATTAAAGGCAGAACATCCGTGTTTGTTAGTTTTTGTTGTATCTGTTAGATATGTTAGATAAACTATTATCGAAAATAAAGTTAACCTAGCATGAAAAGTTGCTAGTTTTAAACACATCAAATGTATGTATGCCCCTGTAACAGTTAAAGGTAGGGCAAGGTGGAGGCGGAGCCGACTGAGGAGCCGACTGAACAGTAAACATACAGTTTTAATGTCAAACTTAACTTAAAACAAACACAAACAAACACAGAGACTTCGTCTCTTTCTCTCTCTCTCTCAAACAGACGCCTCTGGCTCCCATTTATCTCTCTCTCCCGCTGATTCATTTCTTAATAAAGAAAACATAGATATATTTTTAAAGCGTTCGGGCCCCATTTTGTGGAAAGTGCCTCACACTAACCCTTTTCTATTTGGTTTTCCTTCAGTCAATGCACCCTTCCCCCGAATTCATTTTTTTTAATGGTCAAGAGGATTTTTCTTTTTTCTTTACAAAAACACAAACAGGACAATTGGCCCCTTTGTCTCTTCTTCTTTTTCGCTCACCCCTTCTGTCTCTCTCCCTCTCCATCTTTCTCTCTTTCCACTCACGCCTGTTTCTCTTCACAAGACCAGAGCAGTAATTGAGTGATGGAGGCCTGAGCGGAGCTGCGAGGCTATTGTATGGAGCCACACAATGATTCCGAGTCTATTGTGTTCTTCGTGCCCACTTGATGCTGTTGAAGGAGGGCTGCGGGTCAGAGGCAGCAACTACAGCCATTATATCTCACTTCATAAAGCACAAATACAACATCACAGACCAGACACTTGCCATTGAGTGACAGCTGCATAACAAGCAGCGACAGGAAGTGGTTTTGGGGTTTCAACCACATGGCCCCTCTTATATAGTGTAATTACAGGTGCTGCTGCTGTGGTCCGTTTACTGTACACATGTCATTGATAAGCTACATTGAGCTTCCATATGCCACATATGTGTAAGGCATTAGGAATAGGAGATGTACTTATTTGTATAGCTTAATGAAACGTGGCCTCAGTCATGCAAACCATATACAGTGGTCCCAAAAATAATTTATAAACTTGAATGTATGAATGAAATTGCATTAGAAACAGAATTTCAAAACAAATTGTAACTGATGGTGGAGCTTTTCTCAGAACTAACTTTTTTTTTAACCATTTTTAACCAGCTGCTATCAAGGTCATTTTTGGTGTTTATATGTAATCAGTTCCCATCAAGTTCACACAGGTGTCCAAACAGAATAACCACAAATGTTGGTCATCACATTAACTACGGACATGTTCCACAAATTTTGATAACCAGAAAGTGTCCAAATGCTTTGTGCCTTCATTTTAAACAGTGGCTATAGTTTTACTATTAAATATTTTTATTATTATTAAATTATTAGCTTGAAAACTGTGCTTTATGCTATTTTTCTTTAAAATACAGATCTTGGTTTGATATGTTATATAATTATATTTTTAAGTACATTAAAAGAAAATGTTGTTTTTTTCAACAGATGTTAATGAAAGCTGTTAAATTGGATTTTGAAAATGTAATTCAGTGTTTCTCATTTATATCTATCTTTCACAGGAAAGTCTAAAGTGGAGCTCACGTACGACATGATGTACACTGTGACAAGTTGGCTGAGGCTTACCGTCACAAGAGAGGATGACGGGGTTCCTGTTGTCTGCATTGTGGACCATCCAGCAGTCAAGGACTTCCAGGCCCAAAAGTACTTGGAAGTACAATGTGAGTGTGCTACATTATCCCCTTCAATGAAAAAGCGGACATCATTTTAAATTCTAGTGATAGGACAATGGACAGTTACTGGCTGCTTAGTTCCCTACCGATTCAGTTCACTCGACATTTCAGAGAAAAGCTTTGGGTAATTCCTTTTCCACAACCTAGTTGTGGGCGCACAATCGCCATTTCTTCAGAATTGTCTACTTTCAAGACTGACATAGTTTCATCTTGACTATGACAATCATCTCATTTATGCATTTGGCAGAAGCTTTTATCCAAAGCGACTTACAGTGCACTTATTACAGGGACAATCCCCCTGGAGAAACCTGGAATTAAGTGCCTTGCTCAAGGACACAATGGTGGTGGCTGTGGGGATCGAACCAGTGACCCTCTGATTACCAGTTATGTGCTTTAGCCCACTACGCCACCACCACTCATCTTGATCAGCCCTCTCTTCGCTGGCGAGTGGACGGTATTTCACTGCAGATGCATCAGGACGCTCTTCGCTTGAAAAATTCACCCAACTAGTGTTCCGGCGAAGAGTTTCCTGGCCTCGTTGCATCAGACATGGGAGAATGGTCCATGGAGGATTTTGCATCCCCTCCTCCCAGCGAGGGTGAGGAGTTTGATACAAATTACTGCGCATCATTGCGCAAGCAGTCGAGGAGCTTGGCCTTTAGTAGTCGCCTTCATAAAGTAGTAGATTACATACAAGCAGTTCTCTCCCTTATATTTACACGCACATAAACCATACCTTTGTGTATTTATTAACTTTTGGTCTGGCCATTCTTGAGAATTTGCCCCATTTCACACACTGTGCACAACCGCTTCCAATGGTGAGCAATTAGTGTCAAATATAAAGCGCCTGTTATCCCGTTATGTTAACGCCTCGCTTCAACAGCATTTTGTCCTCGACGGTTCCATCACGGGATGTGGCTGTATTACATGCAGAAATTCACAATATCCTTGCAAAAGATGCGATAGATATTGTTACGAGTTACGCCCGCAAAGGGTTTTATAGCTGTTACCTTTTTTTTCTGAAGTAAGGCTTGAAGAAATGGTGGTTGATCACCTGCTTATATAGGGCAAAAGTGGAATAGGAATTCCCCAAAGCATTTCACTACAATGTCTCATTTCCTTTATCTCAGGGAACCGAGGTTATATGTGTAACCAGAGACGTTAGTCAGACTAGGTTATCTATATATTTTTCTTGAATTTGTAATTTTTTGTTTTGATATGGTCGTGCTTTAAATAGTGTGCTGACAGTGTGTTTTGCTTAACCTGCCTCGTTAATCTCTTTGAGCATCCTGCCCTGACCATTGCGCTTTGAAGAGTGCTTGTCAAATTAAAAACAGTCCAAGTTTTAAAAATGCATCTTCCGACCCCTCCATTTTCTTGTACTTTCCATTGTCCTTCATTGCGCAAGAAAAAAACACAACTTAAAGGGATAGTTCACCCAAAAATGAAAATTATCTCAAAATTGAATCACCCTAATGTTATTCCAGATTTGTATTACTTTCTCTCTTCTGCTGAACTAAACAAAGGTTTTTATATGAATATTTCAACTCTGTAGGTCAATACTATGCAAATGAATGGGAGCCTAAACCAGCACATCCCTTTTAAATTGTGAAAAAATCGAATGAATTTAACATTAATTACTTTTTACAAATTTTTGCCAGATTCCATCTCTACACATATATCTAGAAGTCAGATATATCTTTGAGTGGATAGAGATGTATTTTCGGAAAACCTGCATGGAGTTAAGATTTATTTTTATGTGTTATCTTTTGTCCTTGTGTTAGAAATCAGTCAGGCCTGTCCTTTCCCTTGTGAGAGCAGACATTAGCCCAGCCATGTCACTTGGCCTATGATGAAAGATTAAGCATGTTTTTGTGTTTCGGTGATTCAGCTCTTACACACTGCCCAGTGATTGTGCCTCTGTTAGGAGGATGACCTTGGGCACTGTCTTCATCCTTAGAGACAGATTTGAAAATATTTTTAAAGAAGCTTTTTTATTATTATTATTATTATTTTTATCTATAAGTTAATCCTGTCTTCCACAGAGTTATGAACATTCCAAGAAAAGAATGGCTCACTTGATCTTGATCAACCAAAGACAACATCAACAGAATCTCATGATACTGTATTTGTGTTGTGTTACTTGAATTTCCCTGGAAAAAAATAAAACATTTGTTTATGCATTTTAACTGGCTTTCATGCTCACGGGCAACCTTTGTCATGCTCTTGGGAGAGCTAGTACATGAGTCATCGTGTGGCTCGTGCTTCATTCAAATTGTGCTGCTGAAACTGGCAAAACAATCAATGGCAAAAATCAATGAGCAAAGGCAGCCTTAATGGAGTTCATTTTCAGAATGGAAAATAGAACAACATTGGTGTGGATATTAAATAAGCCCAGAAATATTGATGGCGGTGGCATGCAAACAGTTTCACTTTGCTGTCTGCCAGTACCTACCCCCTGATGTGCAGTTCAGCAGCTTGAGGTAAATTAAACATTTTGTGGTGCTAGTGCTTGAGGAGATGATGACAATATCTTGTATCAATAATTGTGTTATTAAAATAAAATAGTGACCTTTATGCCTGGCACACCAGTACTCTTGCAAGAGAGAAACTGGAGGCCACTGGCACTACTTTTTACAGGTTTAGTGTTTGCTAGCTCTGGAGAGAATGCTCTGGAAAGGAACAAATGCAGGGGGAAGCTTCAAAGCAAAGAAACTTTCACTCAGAGCCTTTCATTCGGTGAGTTTGAAGATGACAAGTGGAGAAATGGAAGGTGTATCCATAGAGCTGAGACAAACAGGTGGATATTCCTCTTATGGAACTTCAGAGCAGGCAGTGCTCTCTCTTCAATCTGGGCTGTCCATCACAGACAAAGAAATGTTTGCCTGACAGGGTGTAATTTGGACAGATGGAAGGCCAACAGATCCCTTTTTGTTGATGGAAGAGGTCAAACAGGAAAATGTCAAATAGGTGAAGCACTCAACAAATTTAGTGAACCCGGTTGAAACGTCAGTCAGGACTGCGAAGATTTTTCATCTTGCACTTTAAAATCCAGGAAATAGTGAAATCTGTGGGTCAAAGTGAAATAACTATTTTCTCAGCATAAAGGTCCATTCAAAGTGCTGTTGAAGAGCCATTGAAATTGATAGAGAAAAATCTGGGGGTTATTTTCGAAGACTTTAGCATGGTTTCATCCAAGTAATCTTTTGGCCTTTGAGTCCTGAGGGACACTCAACATCTCACTATTTTGTTGCGTTGATGTCATTAAATTTCATATGGGAGCAACTCTAATCTCCCCACCCTATGGAACGTACATGCACCACTGTCGCATAGGCATCTGTGGTACGCCACTTCAAGCTCTATTTCAGGGAGAATATTAGATTCAGGGTCCTTTGAGAAGCTAGAGGGCTGGAAGCCGGCCAGTGCTGGAATGGAGTAAAGCAATGAAAAGGCATAGTATAGCCATTGCAACCTGTCAGTTAGAAAGGATGAATACCTCCACAGAAACAACAGGACCCTCAGAGCATGCATCTCATGTGGAGCCCACTTATGTAACCATGGTGGAGTTGGCAAGCACATCTTGGCCTAATATAAGTCAAATATAAGTTAGATGTGTTATTATTGTGCCACTAGTGGCACCAAACAGAATTGCTAAAAATAATGACTTCAAACTTTAAATACTCCCCAGCTTCTATTGTTTCGACAAACAGGTGGTACTGTCCCAAACTTGCTGCTGAAGACTTTGAAAACTGTTAAGTTATGTTGTTAGCCTGTCAAATAAACAGATTCCAATTCAATTTGCTGTCCCAATGGCATTTTCCAGCATTTCCAAAATATAACTTCTTTATTTTTTTGGCCACCAAATGCCCGATCATTACCATGACTCAAATATAGTCAAGTCACTGGCAGCATTCAAGGCTTTGGATATGTGCGAGAGAGTGTTAGTTATGTGTCCAACGTCAGTTTGAATGTCACCTCTCCTGCTGCACAGTACCGACACAGCAGGAAGTCTAATCCCAGCTGAATTGGAAAAGAACTGAGCCTTGCTAAGGAGAAGTGTGCATTTCATGCTGAATGTAGCAACTCTAGCTGAGAGGCACGGCTGATCCCAGGTGCAAAAAGCCAGCAGGATACCTGCTGCCAGTCACTGGAGAATAGATCCATTGAACGGCCAGTCATTTTAATAGATACGAGAAAGGGCAGTACTTATGAAGCAGAAAGGTCAGTGCTGAGGATCACAAGAGGAACAGGCTGTTGTTACAACCTACCATTGAATATGGCATGTCTTATTGTGGCTTTTCTGAATGTATACATGGCATACATCATGGTGTATTGATTTAGATTAAATGACTCGAAAGGTTAATACAAAAAAAAAAAGCATGCACACATTTCGTATCAAACAATGGTAATGCTGAAGTGTGGAATCAAATGGCTGAGAACAATCCAATAAGCGTTGAACAAAGACTAGGCTGTTTAAAGTTTCATGCAGCCTGGGGGCACAAGGCACTCATGTAATTTGTCTCTCTCCTCTACAGATAAACCTGAGGTAAAGATCGTAGTGGAGTTTCCAGTGGGCCTTACTAGAGAGGGAGAGAATCTGGAACTGACATGCCGAGCTAAAGGCAAACCAGAGTAAGATGCTTCTCTATATGATCTCAATATTTGTAATGCTTTAAAGGAATGGTTCATGGAGAATTCTGTCATTACTCACCCTCATGTTGTTCTAAACCCACAAAACCTACTTTCAAGATACATGCGTGGAGAAATTTTTAAGAATTGTACTGGTTGCTCTTTTCCATGCAATTGGACATCCTGGACTCATGAAATTTATGTGAACATGACAACAGTTTTTGCAATTAAAATATATACGTGCTGTATATCTTGTTTGACTGCAGGTTTTCAGTGAAATGTGCAGCTGGGAGCGGCAAAAGCAAGTAAAATGGTGTCATGTTTAGATGCGGTTTTAAAGTGAATTTTAGATCATAATTTTTTAAAAACATGCCTCCCTAACCTAAAACGTTTGGATGAATAAAACCAGTAGTATTTTAAAATATATCTTTACCAAATCAATGCCTAAATCTAATGTTAGTGTTTTAAAATATATATGAGAAGTAAAAAAAAAATCCTTACCTTATCAATGCCTAAATCTAATGTTAGTGTTTTAAAATATATATGAGAAGTAAAAAAAAAATCCTTACCTTATCAATGCCTAAATCTAATGTTAGTGTTTTAAAATGCAGACGTGAAATGAAAAAGCACACTTTCTGAAGCAACCACCTCATTGCGTTTTGTTTCTATGATTCTGACATGTCACGTGTCAGTTTGAGTTCATGGCTGGACTTGAACCGCAGACCTCAGGACTCTAAATGTAACACCCTATCAGGTGAGCTACTGTGCAAACAAACTGTGTTGGAATAAGTGTATATATGTAGGTGAGTCTGTAATAAAGGATTCAAATGTATTGTTTCTCAAAAGATGAGTTTGAGGAAAAGTGTGTCAATGGCTATGTCTCGTTTGGAAGAATGCATCCTCCGGTGGTCACGTCCTTTGAAGGCTGCTGTATACAGAGTGTCCTCCTTTAAACAAGCCTCGTTGAAACGAGATGGCCTTCGTTGGTCAAACGGAAATGGAACGTAACATGGTTGCTATGACAGCACCCCACTCTTTAACAAGCGCAAGTGCTTTGAGTGAGAAGGGAACAAAGTCCCTTTAGAAGGGAATGTATGAGGTAAAATTTAGGAGACTTATAATGATGTAAAGAGAAAATAAAATAGATTTTACAGGTGTACTTTTAGTCTAATACTTTATTTTTATTATATATTAATATAATTATACATATTATATACTCTGCACCCATCTACTAAAGTACTTCAACTTGAAACATTCCTTGTGTTTGAACATCATATTTACGAGCAAATTGTCGATTTGTTCTTTTAGACATTTCCATTGAAGCAAAAAATTGTGGGTTGTTAGTGCCCTCGAAGGATACACCTCATGCATCCTCTGAATTCCCATGAAAGAAGGTCACATTCGAAGGCTGCAATCGCAGTGTCCTACACTCTTTTCTGAAACGAGACAGCCATGATGACGTATGCGGCCGACAAATGCGACCTCCAGAGGATTCAGCCTATATCATAACATAGCAGGGTCTGAGTAACAGAGAAAAATAAGTATTTATGAAGTCATGATTTGAGTGAAAGTGAATAAAACACACAGTTGTTGTAGCATCTCTATTGTTTATTTCTCCTTGAAACTGCAGGGAATTGTACCTGGAGTCACGTTTAGCAAGTTTTGCAAAATATTTGAATAGTCACCTTTTCACTATGAGACCAGGTTGCAATTACTGAGGATTTCAATCAGTCATGGGGAAAAAAAAAAATCAGTCATGGGAAAAAGTACACAAGTCATATTGGCTACTTTTTTATACTTATATAGTGTTTTTGCATCCTTTTTGAAGTTTGAAAGACCCATTCATTGTAATTGTATAAAAACAACAACCAGTACAATTCTTCAGAATTCCTCCTTTCGTGCTACATGGAAGAAATAAAGTTATACATATTTGGAAGGTAAGGGCGAATACAATAAGACAGAATTTTTGTTTTTGGGTGAACTATTTTTTAACACGGACTGCAGTTGCTAAAAAACCCAGGTTGATTCATTTAATGGCTGTGTTTTTCCAGCACTTTTAATATTTATTTAGATCATGGATATTTAACGAACGTGAGGCAGTTTGTACCTTTTATTATTTGCCTTGCTTTACGGTAAGTGTGCAGTTGTGAGTCTTCACTCAAATACTGCCAGTGAATGTGCATGCATACTGAAGAGGTGTATACAGGCCAATTAATGTCATCAATCACAGCATCTGCAACACCTCTGCACATGATGTTAATGCACTGCACACTGAAAACAAAGACATACGTGGGCATAAGGTGAGTTATCAGTGTCAGGCCAATCTGTGCACATGTTATAAAAGCCATCCCCTTGTTTTTATTCTCAACAACCCCCTAACATCCTCAAACTGAAATGCTGGTAGGAGCAGAGGCACCACCCGTATTAATTTAATAAAGATGAAAATACAATCAATTCATTGAGCAAAAAACTGGAAGTCATTTTCAATAAAGCTTGGAGAGGGGGTACAGTCATTACTGTCAGACAGTGCAGGGCTTGGCACGCCATCCCATTTCTATTCTCCATTTCACCCCAGGTTTTCTGCAGCCCTTCCACTGCGTGTTTTTCCCCATGCCTTCCTTTCAATAAAGAACTTTTTCTAGGTCATTTCTCCCTTTTCCGTTTCAGGAATATTGGCATTTTCATGCTATGCATGTATATTTAACCTGAGATTGAGACTCTTTCAGATTGCTCTCTACATGGAATTCAGTCGCTGCTCACCATCAAATGTTGTTTTCCATCCTCAGAGGCTGAGGATCAACTGCTGATGAGCTCAAACCAGTCCTTTGTTTTAAAACTGTGAACTTTTTTTTTTTTGTTGTATCTCCCCCCTCCTCACACTCTCCCTTTTCAAATGGATGGTAACAAGTTTAAATGCAGACACAAAAAACAGGACAACAAGGGAAAGGCTCCCCAGAAGCTCATGGGAAATAACTACACAGCAGCAATGCCTTTGAAACTTGTGAGAGCTGAGCAGAGTTTAGAGCCGCTTTTATTTTTCCACAGTGGGTTTAGCTCATTCTTCTCATCACTGGGAAAGTAGAATAGGCTGTTGTGTGCTTGGCTCAGGTGTTTAGAGAACAAAAGGAGATAGATCGCTGTGGCAGTTAATGGAGTCAGACAAGAGAAAATCACAGCCTTTCAGTTTTTGTTGGTTTGCCGATATTTATTTTGTTTGCCAATGCTGTAAGCTGTGACAGTGGTCAAATCATTGGTCAGATCCAAGACAGATGATTTTATAGCTAGTCTCAGACTCCGACATCACATATTGATTTATATTGTACAAAAATGCATGAAATCATTAGTTCTGATTGGCTGACTTTTAAGCAGTTTGAGAGACACAGGTTATCAGCCTGCCAGGATTCTAAAAGTGCTTTTCCACCATCAGGCCGAACGGTTCTGAGCTTGTTGATTAATGGTTCCAGAAGCATTTCCACTTGAGCGCGGTCCGATTATGATTACAAACCATTCCCGGGATGAATTATCAGCACAGTTGAGCAAGGTCTATTGCACAGTTAGTCCATCCTAATCCTGATTTTGCAGCACAAATCAGGATTAGTGGAGAAACCAAATGTAACCGTGCAGGTCATTACCGATCTGGACTCATTGGCACGTAAAGAGAACCATTCAGCCCATTGTTGGAAAAGAGCCTAAAGTCATGTTTACAAGTTCCCAGGCTGATGAGTGCTTCTGAGGAAAATCTACTTGTTGGATTTGTTGTTTGGAGTGTGGTGGGATTCAGTCAAACTAGATATTCTTGACACATACAGTATATGCCTCTGGATTAAATTTGGTTGCAGAAATACCTACCCCTTAATGTCACATACAATACCAAACTATGGTGGGTCAGGCAGTTAGCCCCTTCCTGTCTAAGTAAGCAGTTAGCTAAAGCAGGAATGAAGCTATCATTTAGCATTCCCATTTAACTCAATGGCTGGTGATCAGGTAGCGCAAAGTATCTACAGTAATACAAAAATATTTTGTTATGTTGTTAGTTATGTTGCTTGCACAAAACATTTATTTTGTCAGATTACACGGCTATTATTAAATGACCATTTTTGTCCCCATGTGGTGTAGTTACAGCATCTACCAGCAGGTGCCTACTGACCCCTGATTCCAGAATGTGAACCAGTCTTTATGTTGACAGTCAAAAGTCTGTCGATCTGATACTACACCATAACCATTTCTATTATGTCTCTCTATTCAGGCCTCAACAGGTGAATTGGGTAAAGGTGGATGACGATGTGCCCTCACACGCAGTCATCACCGGCTCAGATCTCTTCATTGAGAACCTCAACAAGTCCTTCAACGGCACTTACCGATGTGTGGCTTCCAACTCAGTGGGTGAATCGTATGATGACTACATCCTTTATGTGTATGGTAAGTTCAAAGTGACCGAGCAGTTTGCTCTGTACCTCTTTCTCCCTCACTTATTCACCTTCTCCACTGCTCCATCTGAGTTATGGGTCAGTAACATTGACCTTAATGACATTTCTTTTCCTTTAGGACATGTTTTAATCTAATAATTTTTATCTTGGAATTTACTTCTGATATTGTTTGCTGCACTAAGCCTGTGGTGAAATAGCTGTCCTCCATTTTCAGTGTAAAAAATCCTTTAAAAAATAAGTATGTCTGCTGTAATGAGGATCTTTGACCAAATAGATTTTGACTAAAACATTTTCTAATGCACAATTATGCATGTAGTAATGGAGACAAACCTGCAAGAGACCAGAAGCATCTTACTGTTTCTCAAGCCTGTTGCACATTTTATTTATTTATTTATTATCTGTCCTTTAAAGATTGTTGCTCATCAGATTGGAAGATATGGTCCCAGTGAGCTCATGGTTAAAAAAACAAACTGTGCGACATCAACAGTGTTTTATGTCAGGTTTTATGATACACATTTTAGGATTTGGGCATGATTTACAGCAACGACTGGACAATAAGTTGTGTCATGTTCTGGTGCTGTGAAAATATTGCCAAAGTTTTGCCAGGAAAAGAAATGGAGTGTTTCTCTGGTTCTTCATTAGGATGGGCATCACAGGAGCAGTCAGACTGCCAGACTGTGAGACAAAATTTCCGGTACTGCACTTTTTCGGAGGTTGAGATTCATGCAATTCAAATGCCATTATTCTTCTATTGTTCATACTTATTAGTAGACTGCATATTTTGCTCTTCGTCAAATAAATAAATAAATATATATATATATATATATATATATATATATATATATATATATATATATATATATATAATCATACAATGTGCACCAGGCTTAAATCATCCTAATATTAGTAATTCATTTTAAAGCATTTATTTCAAACCATTAGTGTGAATAAGCATAAAAGAAGGAAAGGCAGAAGCCAAACTTCTTGTTTGTGTGTGTGGGAACCCATTGCTCAGATCTCTTCAACATTGCATGTTGTTGGTGGGTCACCACAGAAACTTGGCTTCACCCCGATCGTGCGTGTTCCAAAAACTTGCCCCAGCACGATGTGCAAATGTGCCAGTAATTGCGACAGGCTTTTCACACGTCTCTCCCATGAGCAGCTTGGCAGTCATTCCACAAGAATTTCGTGACAGTTGAACCAACAAAATAGAAGAGAGAGAGACACAGCCACGTATGGTGCTCGGAGAGCTCAAATCCCTCCCCTATTAAAAACAGCGTTGAATATAACACTCTATCAGGACGTTTGATGACTTTCATGTCTGATGCTACTTTTAATATCTATAGTAATTCAACCACATATCTTGTCTGAAATTAGAATTGCTAATGCAGAATGGGGAATGTGGGGCTAGGCTGTCACCATTTAATCTAGCGTCATGCACCTCTGACAGCCCCCCTCTAATACAGACACTTTATATACACATTCATCAACCATCACTATATGTTACCAGAGTGCTTTGACATTCAAACATATTCAATGCATGTACTCATAAAGAAGGCACCAGTGACATCTGGGTGCTCTTTAGTCTTTTAATTATTCTCCCACAAATTAATAAGATGACATCTGCGTATTACAAACACTCCTCTGATACTTCACATATTATACAATTTTGTCGAGCCACTGTTCAATTAAGCATAAAAAAAAGAAATGTTAAAGGAATGGCAAAAGTACTTTTTAGCAGGCTGTCTCAGTAAGGACACCCTTTCATACTTCCGGCATTTGTTATAACACACATTGGAAGGGTTTTTGTGAAGCTATTCAAGCACTGGCTTATGTAACCATTATTATAGGTTGTTAAAACTTGCAAAAAGAGTAAACACATTAAGTGCTCCTAGATCAGCATAGTTATTATATAGATGCAATTTGTCTAGAAGTGAATGTGACATTTTCCGATATGAATAAACATCCCTACAGCCATGCTACTGCCAATATATACATTGTAGAAAGAAAGAAGTCATGCCAAATTTACTGGTAATTGTGGTTGCCAGAAATTTACTGTAAAAAATAGTCAACCAATGTTTCAGGCATGTAATTTAGTTATTGTCCATATATTTAATTAACTGATAGGTTAATGAGATGATGTAAGTTAATGAATGTAAATAACTGAAAATCAACAATCTCCTTTAAATCTTGTACTTAAATGTACTTATAGCCACCATAATTATACAAATGGTAAAATAGAATGTCACATGAAGATTTAATCAAAAGAAAACAAGGGCTTAAATTCTCAAAGGAAAACAAGGGAACACACCAGGGGAAATAATCAGGGGAAACAATCATAAAATGAAACTACAAAAGTCTACAAAACTAACATAGGAAAAAGGAACGGGGAACTAAACAAGAATTGTAAAATAAAAATCTAGTCACAAACAGGGAATATGTGACAATTAAGCAACAGTAATAATGTACCTAATGTACTAATTGATAGCAATATAGAAAGAAAAAAACTTAAAAATAAAAATTATTTGAGGCATCACACAGGGACTTCAAGGTGTTGCATGTTTTACATTATATATATATATAATTTAAATTATCTGGATGTGTAAATATTGTGTTATACATTTTTATAGGTTAAATGTAGATTTTCACCTTCAATTAAATTATTATTTACTTTCAACAGCATCATTTTAAAAATACATGTACTGATTGCCCTGTTAAAGGGATAATTCACCCAAAAAAGAAAATCACATTGTTAAAACCTGTATGACTTTGAGTAGATGACAGAATTTTCACATTTAAGGGAGCTGTTCCTCTCAATCTAATAAAGATTTTCACAATATTTTAAGGTAACTTGTTCTGTTAAAATCACAACCTTTTTTTTTTTATAGGCTACTGTTTACTGCTAATTTTGTATTTTTTGTTACAAGCCGTGTGTGGCAGCGGGGGCGTGGTCAAGCGCCCGTCCGGGAGAGAAAAGCGATAAGGGTGCTTACACCTGAGCTAATGTCTAACACCTGTGTCTAATTTCAGTAAGCGTGGGGAGAGCGGCATAAAAAGGCAGCAGTGAGTGAGTGAGTGAGTGACAGACACACGTCAGTCTAGTGTTGGCGCATAGAAGACCAAGAATTGAGAAACTATATAAAATTGATTGTAAACATTGCTGTGGCCATTAAAATATTTACCTGGAACGTCAACACCAGTGTGACAGTTTTTTACACTTGATGTAAGCGCCATTACCGCTTTTCTCTCCCGGACGGGCACTTGACCACGCCCCCGCTGCCACACCGTGTTTCGTTAAAGCCTGTTTATTTTTGTTACAAGCCGTGTTTCGTTAAAGCCTGTGTAAAGTTAATTTGTTTCAATGTACCGGTAGGCACCTGCGGCTTATAGACAGGTGCGGCTTATTTATGTTCAAAATAATATTTTTTTTTAAATTTAGCGGGTGCGGCTTATATTCAGGTGCGCTCAATAGTCCGGAAATTACGGTACTGCAATTTGCCAAGTAATGTTAATTCCCAAGTACCTCAGCAGATGGGTGCAGAGAACATAATATGTGTAATTATATTAATATATAATTAAAATACAGTATTAGACTAAAAGTACACCTGTAAAATCTATTTTCTTTTCTCTTTACATCATTATAACTCCCCTAAATTTTACCACATACATTCCCTTCTAAAGGGACTTTGTTCCCTTCTCACTCAAAGTGCTTGCGCTTGTTGAAGAGTGGCGTGCTTTCATAGCAACCATGTTATGTTTCCTTTTTGTTTGACCTACGAAGGCCGTCTCATTTAAACGAGGCTTGTTTAAAGGAGCACGCTTAGGATACTGCTGCCTTCAAAGGATGCGTCCTACCTAGCACGCAGCCTTCGAAACGAGACCCAGCTTATAAGCCAACAGTCAACTATCTCAGTTACATGAAGTACAGACTAATTATTCATGGTTATGAAATATCATTCTTTAAAACATCAAGAAACTACTATACAATTCCTATCTGAATGTGAATGACAGCTTTGATGTTCAAGTCTGAGCATTTGCAATACCTTCTTTCATCTTAAGACGTTGAGTAGAAACGTTTTACACTGCCAACATTAAAACGGCACATTTGCATGTTTGAATTTACAACTGAATGGATTCTTGAACAGCAGGCTACAGACATCATTTGACAGCAGCAAAATTGATCAGAGTAATCTGACATTTAAATGGACGAGTTGCCAATACAATGAACTGTAAGGTAAACATTGATAGGGCAAATTGTATGAAAGGAGCAAGACCTTAAAAATGGAGGGGAAAAGGGTGATTTAAAGCTGCATTATTATAACATTGGGATCGAAGTTGAGTAGCCGTGGCAACACTGCAGATCTTGTTGCTGTTGTTTTTTTTTTGTTCCCTACATATGTTGAGTTCACTGGACCAAGGCTGGATCTTCCTGAGTTACATGCACTGCTAGGATGACTGCTGTTCTTCCAGCTGCTCTTCCGTACTACTCTTCTTGTGTTACACATGTTGTTGGATATAGGGACAATAAGTTGCCTCAAACCTTCTGAGTCTTGTCATGTTTTCCACAAGCTGTGTTGTTGAATTAACAATGGTTTATATAGGGTGACAATACATACTCTTTTTCTGGGACATGTCCTTTTTGGACCTGAAAAAAGCATCCGACCGAGATTTCAAAATTGGCTATAAATGTTCGGGATTTGGCTTTCTTTATATTGACGTGCAGTTAGGACTCTCATACATTCTGCGTATTTGATACCCTGCACCATTTTTCATATTCAAGTGTCCTTATGTGATTATCCTGACAGAGAGCAGCAGACTAAGGGTGCTTGGCTGCAGCCTCGTTAGGCTGGATATCTCGGCTGCCTCATCATCAAGCACCATCAAATGCTGTCTCAATTGTGAGGACACTTGGAAGGCAGCCTCGTTTCGCAGTCTTCTTTCCCATATTTTGGAGGATGCATCGATTGTATCATTTGTGGCCTTCAATCACCCACAATCCTTTGCACATGTCCAAAATTATTTTAAAAAAGTGTGGAAAACAGGGGCCTGGGTAGCTCAGTGAGTAAAGATGCTGACTACCAAAACTGGAGTTGCGAGTTCGAATCCAGGGCGTGCTGAGTGACTCCAGCCAGGTCTCCTAAGCAACCAAATTGGCCTGGTTGCTAAGGAGGGTAGAGTCACATGGGGTAATAAGCCACACGATAAGATGTGCAGATGCTTACTTTTTTTACTTTCTCTCTTCAAGTTTTTATTCACATTTGCACCAAGACAATATGAAGAAAAATGCAAGTAGTTTAGACAATACAACAAATTAGAAGACACAAAACATAAAATTAATAAATAAATATAATTAATAAAAGGGCAATTACATGAATTTGAAAAGCTTTAAAGGCTTTATAGTTTTTACAAGTTTAGGGTTCTGTTTTTTTATTTGAAAGGGTTTAAATATATGCACTGAACGTGTGTAGGCAAAATGTCACCAGACATGCTCTGCGCTCTCAACCAGAATCATAAATAACGTAATTTGTGGAAAAAGTTTTACTTTGAAATATACAACTTATCAGGGAAACGTAAACTAATAGGATGGATAAAATAGACAATGATTAAAATTTTACAACCCCTTCCTCTGATATTTGTTGTGCAACCTATGTACTTGACCTATAAAACTGGTACTTCAATGCAAAAATAAATCTGAAAATACAAAAACAAAACAGGTCAGGCCATGTGAGGGATGAAACAAGCGTCTACATTCATTTATTTATTTGGTTTATATTTCCATATTTCAAATTTATAAAAATATTATAAATATATACACTGGCAGCCAAAAGTTTGCAATAATGTAAAAATGTTGCTGTTTCGGAAGGAAATTGGTACTTCATTCAATTCACCAAAGTAGCATTCAACAGATCACAAAGTATAGTCAGGATATTACTGAGGTAAAAAACAGCACCATCACTATTAAAATGTTTTTTTATTTTTGATCAAATCTAGACAAGCCCCATTTCCAGCAGCCATTACTCTAACACCTATTCCTTGAGTAATCATGCTAAATTGCTAATTTGGTATTAGAAAATCACTTGCCATTGCATCAAACACATTTGAAAGCTATTTGGTTCATTAAATGAAGCTTAACATTGTCTTTGTGTTTGTTTTTGAGTTGCCACAGTATGCAATAGACTGGCATAAGTTCAATCTTAGGTCAAAAATGGCAACAAAAAAAACAGACAGCTTTCCCTAGAAACTCGTCAGTCAAACATTGTTTTGAGTAATGAAGGCTATATACAATGCTTGAAATTGCCAAAAAACTTATTTCATACAAAGGTGTACACTACAGTCTTCAAAGACAAGGACAACTGGCTCAAACAAGGACAGAAAGAGATGTGGAAGGCCAGATGTACAACTAAACTTTGAGGATAAGTACATCAGAGACTCTAGCTTGAGAAACAGATGCCTCACATGTCCTAAGCTGACAGCTTCATTGAATTCTACCCACTCAACACCAGTTTCATGTACAACATTAAATAGAAGACTCAGGGGTGCAGGCCTTATGGGAAGAATTTCAAAGGAAAAGCCACTTTTGAAACAGAAAAACAAAAAGAAAAGGTTAGAGTGGGCAAAGAAACAGACATTGGACAACAAATAATTGGAAAAGAGTGTTATGAATCTTAAACCTACTGAGCTTTTGTGGGATCAGCTGGACTGTAAGGTGCTTGAGAAGTCCCCAACAAGACACATCTATGGCAAGTGCTACAGGAAGCGTGGGGTGAAATGTCACCTGAGTATCTGGACAAACTGACAGCTAGAATGCCAAGGATCAGCAAAGCTGTCATTGCTGCATGTGGAGGATTTTTTAAGTTCTGAACATTTATTTTCAATTTGTAATAGTCATTTTTAATTGATGTCCTGACTGTACATTGTGATCAGTTGAATGCAACTTTTGTGAATAAAAGTACAAATGTCTTTACATAAGAGCAAAATCTGTACATTATTCCAAACTTTTAGCTGCCAGTGTACTTATTACAATAAATTTGATACAATTAATTAAATACACAATCCACAGAGTCCTCTTTTTGAACAAACAACATTATGGTCACCCTAGTTTATGCTGAGAGTTTGGGATTCAATTTTACACTAAAACAAATGTCTGTTTATGCTTGCCATTTACACAAACACACACGATTCACTCAGAGAGAGCACACTGCCCTACAAAGGCAAAACACAGTAACCAAACCAACACAGAAACTGAGAAAACTTGCTTCCAAGTTTTTTGCTTGTGCAGGAAAATGCTGATTATCAAATAGTCACACACAGTTTTCTCTAATTTGGGGCAATGTTTAGACAAACCCATCTGTCACTGCACAGATTATAGTCTAAGAAACATCATGATTACGGTTGTAACCTCTGTTCCCCGAGTGAGGGAACGAGACGTTGTGTCGAATTAAGTGACACAAGGGGTTTTGCTGGGATGCCAAACAAACCTCTGAACCTGAGAAAAGGCCAATGTCAAGTTGGCAGACAGAATTTGCATGCCCCGCCCCGGACATACATACGGTATAAAGGGAAGCGGGGAAGCGGAGCAGTGAGTGCCAGTCAGGATTTTGCACTGAGGAGCCAAAATAAGCTATGGCCGTTTACAGTGGTAGGTCTAGTGCTGTTGCAGGAGGGACACAACGTCCGAGGTTACAACAATAACCATGACGTTCCCCTTCTGTCACTCACTCGACGTTGTGTCGAATGAAGTGACAAAAGGGGTCCCATATAAAAACAGCATGCACTGACCACGTTGTGACAGGTGCAAACAGGCTACAGCATGCTAGAGGCAACTGTGTCGGCTGCACGTAGCACTCCCCAACGGCCCCAAAGAGATGTCACATACAGACCTTAGGTTCCCCGCACCCATGAGGGGGGGAACAGGTGCTACATGACTAGCATGGGAGCAAGCCCGGCAGCCGCGGCCTTCTCTCTCACTATAGGACGTGAAGCGGCTGGGGCTATCTTAATGCTTTGAAACGCGTCGGGGAAGGCTGTCTTTCCTAGTCCTATTCTTTCAGGGGGAAAAGACCCTGCGGAGGCCACATCCTGCCCAGTCTAGTGGGAGGTAACGTGGCAAGGGTTGTGAAGCCGTACGTGGGAAATGGAGCAGTGGTAGGTCCAGCCTAATGAGCGGGGACTCTACAAGTGGATCTGGATGCGAATTGCTCTGCTGAATTCTAGGGAAGGCTAGGGAGGAGAACATCCAGGGAGCGACGCTTAGTGGCTAACCTGGAATAGAAGGTACACTGGATCAACTTGGTGAAGGGTGCTGTGTGCAAGCGGAACACCCGGTCAGTTGTGTCGCGTTACTGAGTTCTACTGGCTCGGACCTGACAAAACACAGGACGAGACTGACTCAACTCTGAGATTGTAAAATCTGGCAAAGGTATTGGGTGTTGCCCAGCCCGCTGCTCTGCAGATGTCTGCTAAGGAGGTGCCATGGGCCAGCGCCCACGAGGATGCCACACTTCGAACCCGCAAGGGGGCAGGCACAGCCTGGGTGTGATAAGTTAAAGAAATCGCATCAACGACCCAGTGAGCTAACCTCTGTTTGGAGATGGAGTTCCCTTTCCGCCGTCCACCGAAGCAGACAAAGAGCTGCTCAAAACATTTAAAGCTCTGCGTGCCGTCCAAATAGATATGCAAAGCACATACCGGACACATCAACAAAAGGGCTTGTGACTGAAGTGGCTTTCTCCCATGAGGAAAGAAAGCCGGGACCACAATGTTGCCATGGCTATGTTCTTGCACTGAGAACATGAACCATTCATAAAACGCTGCCTGTGTGTGATCACAGCCCAGGCACGCGAGGCAACTTTTATGACCGTCAGAAGTGGAGAGAAATCAACCGCATCCAGGAACTACACAGAGACGGAAAAACATCTTTAAAAATACAATACACCTGATGTGTAATGCTCTTTTATGAGTGGGAACTCAAACTCTTTTAGAGGAAATAAACTGCAATGAAAGTGCTGTCGAAGCAGCCAGGGGCAGGGGCTTGGACTGCACAGCGTGCAGAGAGAGAAAATGTCAGCTGGAAACGCACCGTAGATCCAACAGCAGTGCTTCTTGCCAACAGAGGTGAGTGAAACAGTGGTGAACTCAGCTTTGCTGTTGCACAATTGTTCGGCTCTGAAGAAAAATTCTGACTGGCACTCGCTGCCCCGCTTCCCTTTATACCCGTATGCCCGGGGGTCATGCAAATTCTGTCTGCCAACTTGACATTGGCCTTTTCTCAGGTTCAGAGGTACGTTTGGCGTCCCAGGAAGACCCCCTTGTGTCACTTCATTCGACACAACGTCGAGAGAGTGACAGAAGGGGAACAGAATTTCAGTCATACATTTGTCCATCCATCCATCCATCGTCAACCGCTTATCCTGTGTACAGGGTCGCGGGGGGGCTGGAGCCTATCCCAGCTAACATTGGGCGAAAGGCAGGGGACACCCTGGACAGGTCGCCAGTCCATCGCAGGGCCGTCATACATTTGTTTTTTACATAATTTGGTCCAATCCAATGCGACCACAACAAGTGACAGGACATATTGCCACTTGCTTAGTTTCTATAGCTGTCTATGGGCACAACACATTCTTGACCTACCAAGTGAATAAAATCATGAGATGTTAGTTTTTGGGTTCAGAATGGAGGCAAGCATAGATAAGGAAATGTATAGCCATGATCGATTTCTGCTGGGCTGCTGCGAGATACCAGAGGAAAACCCTCTAAGCATGGATGAATTGTTATGGAGAAGAAATGAGAGTGAGGATGACAAGCAGAGGAGGAGTGCGCAATATTAAAGGCCAGGGCTGTGGAGGCAAAGGTAGACTTTATTAGGTTAGAGGCGCTCTGTAAACTTGTTACAGGCCGGTGTGTTAGATCTCATTCTCCCGCAGGGGAATGCTGGGATAGGGGCCCTGGAAATGTGTCTCAGGGAAAGTTTTTTTCCCCATAACCAGTTTAGTGCCAGCCACCCTCCAAGTGTTCTCCATCACTTAGCCTCACAACAGTTTGGGAACAAACGCATTAGAGAAAAATTGTCTCAGCAGTACATCTGTTCTAGCTGTCTATCTAGGGGACAGGACATTCTTCTAGTCTAAGATTTGAAATCAACATTAATGTGCTTAATGTTTTATTTTTTTCTTTCAAAAGTTAATTTTGTTAGCAAGAAAGTCATTGGTCACTATCTTCCTCCTGTGCACTGAAACCACTGAAGTCATCTCCTTCGGTGTCGGAGTTGAATAGCCTCAGCTTTAGTTGTCTTTTTGCACTGAGTCAATTCATCACGCTGCTGTTTCCAACGTCTCCTGTGCAGCAGCTCTATTTCCTTTTCCAACAGCCAGATCAATCGCCTTCAACTTGAAAGCTGCATCATATGCGTTTCTCCGTGTCTTGAGGGTGACAAAATGACTACCGTAATCAGAATGATGGGAAGTTTGAGCGCGCTCGATTTAATCTAAACAGTAAACAAAAAAGTTGTTTGACCTTAACCCGTTCGGCAATTTCATTGATCTAATGAAAGCTTCATGCTGCCAAAAAACTGAGCACGTCACAGAATGTTTTTTTTTTTTTTTTTTAAATAAAATTTGAACATGGGAAAAATCCATATATTAGCCGCATCGTTGTTTAAGCCGTGAGGTTCAAAGCGTGGGAAAAAAGTTGCGGCATCTAGTCCGGAAATTACGGTAATATCATATTTACAGGCAAATTGCAGTAATTTTTTAGACATTTCCGTTGAAGCAAAGAATTGTGGGTTGTGAGTGCCCATGAAGGATACACCACATGCATCCTCCGAATTCCAGTGAAAGAAGGTCGCATATGAAGGCTGCATTCGAAGTGTCCGCTCACTTTTATTAAATGAGACAGCCTCGATGACGGATGCGGCCATCAAATGCGACCTCCGGAGGATGCAGCCTTCCAACTGAGACACAGCCATATTTGATTGAGTTGCAATGTTTCATCACTAGTAGGGGTGGGCAATATGAACAAAATTATTTATTGCTGTAACTGTATATAAAAATGTTGCTTTTTTTCTGTAAAATTAACAAAAACAAACAAGGGGTTTATATGTTAAATAACCATGAGTTGGGGTGGGCAATACAGGCAAAAATATCTAGCAATGTTTTAGACATTTTTGGTCAATAATGGTATATAGTATATGACTAAATAGCCTGCACATTTTGATGCAGATTCAATCAAAAACTTCTGAAAAAATAATGGAAGTTTTTATTTTGAACCTTGTCATGTAACCTAATGATAGACTTGTCATTTCCATTGCAATGAAAAAACTATATAAATAAATAAAATTATATCTTCTTGATCTATTCTTATCTTGTGCATGAGAAAAAGTCTTCTCTTCTTTTAGTTGGACATCAGCGTTTGTTTTTATTCAGAACCTCCATGTCCCTAGAGCAGATTTGGGACTTTCTGATCATTGTCTGGTTCATCATCTTCCAACCTACAGGCAGAAACTTAAATCTGCTAAGCCTGTAGTAAAGAGATGGACCATTGAAGCAGAGCTGGAACTACTAGCCTGCTTTGACTGCACTGATTGGAGTGTTTTTGAGGCTGCAGACACCACTCGGAATGAGCTCACGTATACTGTGACATCATATGTCAATTTCTGTGAAGTTATGTGCATTCCTCCTAGGACTTATTTAACATACAACAAAGACAAACCGTGGTTTACAGCAGAACTCAGGCAGTTTCGTCAGGCCAAAGAGGATGCTTACAGAGGTGGGGATAAAGTCTTGTACAATCAGGCCAGGAACAAACTGAATAAGGATATCAGAGTGACTAAATGAAACTATTCTGATAAACTGAAAAAACAACTAACAGTCCTGCATCAGTGTGTAGTGACCTGAAACAGCTTACTAAATACAGGACTCCTCCCCCCAACACTGTAGGAAACCAACAACTGGCTGACGTCTTGAATGTGTTTACTGTAGATTTGAAAGGCCCAACCTCACACCCCACACCCACTCTGACCCTCACTTCACACAGATATCAACACCTCCTGCAAACCCCCCTCCTCCCCCTCAAACTGCACTTAAGATCTGTAAAGAGGAGGTGTGCCATGTCTTCTGAAAGCAAAAGAAAAGGAAAGTTTAGGGCCCAGAAGGCGTCTCACCCTTCTCTCTTGTCTAAAACCTGTGCTAACCAGCTGGCCCCCATCTTCACTCTGATCTTCAAAAGATCACTGGAGCAGTGTGAATTCCCATGTTGCTTCAAATGCTCAATCATCAATCCTGTCCCAAAGAAACCCAAATTCACAGGACTTAATGACTACAGACCCATCGTCCTGACGTCTGTGGTCATGAAATTATTTTAGAGACTGGTGTTGGCCCACCTGAAGGACATCACTGGACCCTTTCTAGATCCCCTTCAATTTGCTTACTGAGCAAACAGGTCTGTGGATGATGCAGTCAACATGGGATTGCATCATATCCTGCAACATCTGGACAGACCAGGGACATATGCATGGATCCTTTTTGTGGACTTCAGTTCGGCTTTCAACACAATCATCCCAGCTATTCTCCAGACTAAATTACACCAACTCTCTGTTCCCACGTCTATCTGTCAGTGGTTTACCAGCTTTCTGATGGACAGTCAGCAGTTTGTGAGACTGGGGAAATTCACTTCCAGTACATGTACAATCAGCACAGGTGCCCCCAGTGGGATGTGTGCGCTCCCCACTACTCTTCTCCCTGTATACAAAAGATTGCACATCCAAGGACCCATCTTTCAAGCTCCTGAAGGTTGCAGACGACTGTACTGTCATCGGCCTCATCCAAGATGACAATGAGTCTGTATACAGAAGGGAGGTTAAACGGATGGCTCACTGGTGTAGTCAAAACAACATGTAGCTGAACACGCTCAAAACGTTGGAGATGAATGTGGACTTCAAGAGGAACACCCCAACATTCACCCCCCCTCGCCATTCTAAACACCACTGTGGCAGCAGTGGAGTCATTCAGGTTCCTGGGCACTACCATCTCACAGGACCTGAAGTGGGAGACCCACATTGACTCCATTGTGAAAAAAGCCCAGTAGAGGTTGTACTTCCTTCGCCAGTTGAGGAAGTTCAACCTGCCACAGGCACCGATGATACAGTTATACTCAGCAGTCATTGAGACTGTTCTCTGAATTTCAGTAACTGTCTGGTTTGTTGCTGCTTTGAAATCGGATATCAGAAGACTACAATGGACAGTTCAGACTGCTTGTCTCATTGTGTATTCTAAATGTACTTTATTTTCCATTCAATTTTTATTTTTATTTAATTTTTATTTATTTATTTTTTATTATCTTTTGTCTTGTTGCTGGATTGTATTGTTGTGCACTGGAAGCTCCTGTCACCAAGACAAATTCCTTGTATATGTAAGCATACCAGGCATTAAAGCTTAATCTGATTCTGTCATAGGCCTATATATATTTGGCCTTCCATTGGATACTGGAAACCATTAAATAAATATATATTTATTTATAATTTTTCAGGGCCATCTTTGTCATTTTCAGTGGCATTTTTTCTCAGAGTACCCCTGGATTTCTGACCCTGCCCAGCCCTAGAACATATGCATGTTTTCCAAAGCACACAGATCACAGGTTATTTTTTAAGGTTTGTCTGTGTGTGATTATGCTTGTGTACCAAAGGGAGCAAAGAGGTTTCCCACGTGCCGTATAGCCCCAAAGTAATGTTCGCTTTGCAATATTTGTGTTGAGCTCCCTCCCTTCTTCTTGCTAGTTTTGCTACAGCAATTGAAAATGAATCAACATGCAAAGCCACCTGATGACAGAAGGTTGCTCATGGGCAAATCAACAGCCCCAAGCCCACTTTGCTAATCGCAATATTACTCATGTGTGTTTTTCCCTCTCTGTGTCATTCCTGAATGGCTGTTATCTGTTACGAATGCCAGGAAATACCATTCCAATTAAAGCACTCATCTACTCTCCACTTCGAATGTACCTCGCTCTCCTGATACCCTTTTTATACTTCTTTAAGTCTTTGGAGCCACTCATACATTGGTCTGCATTTCATTTGGGAGATGTGCCATTTAGAAAGTGGCTCAGTGAGAGAGTCAGAGATAGAGAGAAAGAAAGAGAGTAAAAATAATGTTTGCATCCTAGCGATATCCTTTGTGTGTCTGGGGAATTGGTGTAACTGGCAGTATTTTGCAGTGGCCCAGGTTTAATGAGCCTGCTACACACACACGCCCCAGCTTGTTGCCATGATTCATAATGTGCCATTGTAAACGCACACTGGGATTACATGGCAGGTACAGTATGTGCTGTGAAAGTCAATAAGCTCTAAACTCCTAATAAACGGTGGCACTGGTTTCCGTTCAAAAAAGAGATGCTCCAAAAAATTTACAAAAACAGTCTGTTTTCGAAATGCAGTGCGCTATAGATCCCTTCAGGCTGCCAAGCATTTAATGAGCTATTGACACTGGTGATCTCGAACATCTGTTGGGCATTCACAGTTTATAACAGAGTAGAGCCAATAAAGTTGCCCCTCCACTGAGTCAGAGATTGGTTTTAACTACGCACAGTGCCACAACCAGAGATTAACCGAACATGCATTAAGGACACTGTTAGAACTGTGTTTTTTCCTACTGTAACATACTGGAACACTGTTGCCAGCTAGTTACAGTAAAAACCTGATAACAGTAAACTTCTTCAATTGTCGTATACTGTAATTTACTGATTACTGTAAATGGTAGAGGGATATTACTGTAAAAATCTAAATTGTACCTTAACTAGCTGGAAATATCCCACACATTATTATTTTATATATTTAATTATTATTGTTATTATTATTAATAACAAGAAAACATATTGTTTTTGTATTTATTATTTTTTTTTTAATTATTTTTTTCTATATAGTAAAGCATTAAGTAAAAGACTACACAACATATACAGCAATTAAAAAGGTAACAAGGATAAAAACGTCTGTACGGATATAACCTCCGTTCCCTGATGGAGGGAACGAGACGCTGTGTCGAAGCAACACTAGGGGTCTCTCTTGAGTGCCGAATATACCTCTGATCTATGAAAAAAGGCCAATGAGAAGTTGGCAGACAGAATTTGCATGTCCCGCCCCTGGACATACGGGTATAAAGGTGGAGAAATACGTCTGTTTCATTCAGGATTTTTCTGATGAGCCGGAAATGGTCCAGACACAATGTCTCGTACCCTCCATCAGGGAACAGTGGTTATATCCGTAACCTAGACATTCCCCATCTGTCGCTCACTTCGACATTGTGTAGAAGAAGCGACACTAGGGGTCCAATTCAAATCACCCCATGCGCTGAGCCGTGTACGTGTACTGCTGACACAGGAGCAGGCAGGTACTTGACGTGCCAAAACGACCAGCTGTATCAGACTGCACGTACTAGTATCGCTTCTTTGACACAACGTCGAAGTGAGCGACAGATGGGGAACTGATGATCAAGTGGCACTGAAAGAAAAAATATTTTATCTTTGTTAATGTTTAAGTCTTGAAATCATCACATCCAATGCTGCCCAAAATCTCCATTTACTGTAGGTCATTCACATAAGACATTCTAACGCAGTTAATTAATTAGTTGAAGTTATTAAGTCTTGTTTTAAAAGAAATCTGACCAAATTAAGTGAACTTTAGACTTTAAACAAGAAAATAAATCTGCCAATGGAGTAAGAAAAATAAACTTGTTTTCCTGTTGAATTAAGTTTATTTTTCTTATCCCATTGGTACACATTTTTTTCTTGTTTTAAGCATAAATCTTACTAAATTCAGTTAGATTTCTCTCAAAACAAGACTTAAAATCTTATGCCAGATTGCTTGTCAAGTAAAGAAATCATGTTTTAAGAATGTTTAGATATTTTTACTGGAAAACAGGACAAAAATACTTATTTTTGGGACGTCTATACTTGTGTTGGTATATTAGGATGTCTTTAGGTGCCTACACTAGAGTTAACTCTGCATAAGAGAACGGTGGGAATGCATTGATTTAAATGGGGATGGTGCGTCAGAAGGACGGAGAAGGAAGGGTTTCAGAAAGCGAAGCTCCATTATATGACCAAAAGTTGACAGTGTTTCAACTTTTGCTGCAACGCTCTCTGTATAAGCATCTGTTGACCAATGGGAATCTCAGAGAGGCAGTAGTAGTTGCGCTGTGAATTCGAAAAAAACATTGCTGACAAACTCATACATGCTGTGTATTTACTCACTGTCCTCTATTATCTTTCTCTGTCAAGCTAAAAATATATTCAATTGTTGAGAGAGACTCCCATGCAACAAACGCTCATTCTGAGCTTTCCCTAGCTCCCTAAAACATTCCCAACTCGAGAAAAAGCAGCAATACGTGGATCTCGAGGCACATTTTAAGGACTCAAACACACAAGGGAAAGCTCAATGATGTCACAGAAATGTCCCATGATGCAATGAATTTTGCAATTACTGTAAATACTGTTTGATTATATTATAGTAATTTACTGGTCATTTTACATGTATTTACCCTATAAAGTACAGTAAGGGTTAACAGTTTAAGGTTTCGGTTTCTTCTTTCTTCATTAAAATATTTGTGCAAAGTGTTCAGGCCATAAGATATTAAGGGTGAACAAACCTGTTACAATATTCCCACACAGGAATATCGTTCACACCATGATCTGTTATCGGTGCAAATTTTATTAAAAATAATTTGGACTCTTCCAGTGTGGACCGCTTCATTGATTATTATAGAAGGGATGTAGATCTGATGTGATGTACTGCTCATGTCTGGGGTAGATGAAAAACCTTGATTAAACATTTTTTTTTTTTTTAAATGATCAAAAGGTGAAATAAGATTTCGGTCATATCACACACCATTTGTCTGACATTTTAGCACCTTTACATTCATTTGGATACTGTTCGTATCTCAAACTATGATTGTGTTTAAAGCCGCTTTTTATATCCCACAGCAGGCTTGCAGATTCACTCAGTCTGCTTCCTGCCATCAGTACGCAAACACTTCATCTCTGGCAAGAGAAATCAACATGGCTGTGCACTTCTGTAAGATGTCTAAAAGATTTTTCTTTTTTACCTAGCTTTGATTGCCTCATGAATTACTGTAGTTTGAGACAGGTAACAACTTACCTATGACAACCTGTGATCCATTAAGGTATTTTATTGGCATGCCAAACATACAAATCTTTGAAAGTGCGTTTTCCCTCAGAAAGTGCAATAAATTTGTCACATTCTCTCCTGTCTCTTGAAGAAAGGCGAGAGAGTACAGGAGGTATAATATTTAATTATTTCGTATAAGAGCATCCAAATTTAAGGGCTTTTAAAGTTTAAATGTATTGGATTATTAATTAATCAATTTTAATAAAGAAATCATCTCTAATATTTCCTATTAAATTTAAGCATTTAGCTGATGCTTTTATTGAAATTAATTTAAGGCCAATTTATACTTCTTCCACAATCCTACGGCATAGACTATGCATAGCTATGGCACAGGCGGATGTACACCTTTTCAAAAATGTAACCACACGCCACATAAACGCAGACCACAACAGCTGATTGGCCCGCTTTGTAACCAGAGACTTCCCCCAAGATGATAAAAATATATCGGAGGTAGCGTCACATTTTCTCCTAGATTATTTTAAGATCTCTGAAACGTACCACATTGTTTTTAGGCACGTTTTAAGCAGCAGCATCTGCTGTTTTATCTTCTGTTTTTGTTTCATGAAGTTACAAGTGAAAATGCAACATAAAGACACATCTGTTTCTAACTCAAACTATGGTTTTTGTTTCATCGGGGGTTTTACTCAATAAATATTTGGGATGTGAATGACACTATTTATACATTTTTTTACAGTATGCAGTAAATAATATTATTTCATAATTTAAGAAATGGAAAGCTTCTAATTTGTCAGCAAATTAAAAAGCAGTTGTTAAAAGTTAGCTATATTGCCTATGTTCATTGTAAATTCCAGCTTCTAAGCTTTAAAACAACACCTTTTCCTAATTTTGTGTCCATGTGCCATGTGCACATGCATACATTGTCACATATGATAATCATCGTGGTAGTCCCATTTTTCAATCATTTTTCACATCGGTAAGCCTTGTAGTGCCAGAGCGTGACATGCAATACATAGCTGCCATATACTGAGTGATCTCTGTGTATCAGCATAGGAAATGGAGGCAGACTCTGACTCTCTCTCTGCCTGTGCTTCATCCTGCTGGATGTTTATCATTAGAGAGTGGAAGTGTTTCTGGGCTCCCACTGAGCTCTTTTGATGGAGCGCAGACAACAAAGCGGGCAAGGGAGAGAGCCGGCCAATTTCCCCCCACCACAGATGTTAACACAGTGGGGTCTGTCTGGACGCGCTGGGCAAACAGTGGCACGAGCCACGTCACTTTTCACGCCTGTTATCTCACGAGAAACATCGCTTTCCCCCCTTCCGTTTCATGCCCACGCACCCTCCTTTCCCATTCTACTCATTCCATTAATGTTTGCTTGTTTGTCACTCCATAAAAAATCTTGATCACCTCACGCTGGGTTAACTCGCTGACATCAAACATGCCAAACTTGTCACGGCCAGCTCAGGCTCTGGTTCATATCAATACTGCGTAAAGCACGCCACACTCCAAATTGCTAAATCAGAAACAACGTTAGTAAATAGTAGGGAGGAAAAGAAGCTAATGAAATGTGAAAATGCAAAAAAAATAAAACTGGAGAATGTATGCCAAGGACCCCTTCAGTGTGTCATTGCAATGGTCTTTTATTGGCATGGACATAAAGAGTAGTCTTGGGCTTGTTGTCACACTTTAAAATCCAGTGAATAGGAAGGTTTTTTTAGGCACTTACTTAATGTCTTGGCAAAAAAACAAAACAGAAAAAAAAAAATAAATAAATAAAAAGAGTTATTTTAATTCATATTGACTTGTTGTGACAAACTGTCTTAATAGATCACACTATATGATGTAAGTTTTCAAAATTCCTGACATATAGGATAGGTCAGTAAAAAAAAAAAAATTCTACCAACATTTACTCACCCTCATGTCGTCCTAGATGTGTATGACTTTCTTTCTTCTGCTGAATACAAACAAACATTTTAAGAAGAATATTTCAGCTCTGTAGGTCCATACAATGCAAGTGAATGGTGATTAGACCTTTGTAGCTCCAAAAATCACATAAAGCAAGCATAAAAGTAATCCATACAACTCCAGTGGATAAATCCATAACTTTAAAAGCAATATAATAGGTGTGGGTGAGAAACAGAACAATATTAAGCCCTAAAATATAAGTCAATTTTTTACTATCAATCACCACTTTCACTTTTTTATCTGAAAGTCACATCTGGTGCCTGTTTATTTTCACTTTCACATCTGAAAGTGAAAGTGTGATTTAGAGTAAAAAAAGAACTTGAATTTTGATCTGTTTGTCAACCGCACCTATAATATAGCTTCTGAAGATATTGATTTAAACACTGTAGTCTTATGGATTACTTTTGTTTCCTTTATATGATTTTAGGAGCTACAACAGTCTGATCACCATTCACTTGCATTGTATGGACCTACAGAGCTGAGATGTTCTTCTTCTGTTCTGCAGAAGAAAGAAAGTCATACACATCTTGGATGGCATGAGGCCAAATTATATTGTAATTATTAAATTATATAAATCACATGAGAAAACTTGTCTTAATAAGTATGTGACAAGCTGTCCCGACCTGACATTCATGAAAAATACCCCTGTCTTGAGATCAAAGTTTAACCTTTTCTGTGTAATTATATAGTTGAGCCTTTTTTATGAATACCTGTGTCATTTTATTGAGTTAACTTGTTTCCCTACAAAAATAAAAAATAATGTGATGACATGGATATTTTTGTTTTGATTGATATTTTGTAGAGGATTAAATTCAAACATTATTTTAATTTATGTCAGTTGTAAACTAGAAATCACAACAAAATTCCAGCTAGAGAAAACTAGCATTTATGCCATTTTTGACTAAAAGTCTTGGAGTTACAGAGATATAGTCTAACTTCCACTTGTGACAACTAATCCTATGTCCTTGCTTCGTCATAGTTTTGAAACATGATATTTATCTGCATTTTGTTTTTTTGTTTTTTATATTATTATTATCACCATTCCCTCATGTCATTTTCATTTTTGTTCGGTTCCTTTTTATTATTTGTTACATGATATTTTATTCTAGTTTGCAAACACAGAAACACAAAATGAACAGTCAATGTTTCCACTTGACACACTCAAAAACACACTTGTCTTTGACAGTACTATTGCCACAATCAATATGTGTAATGACCTCATAAGAGAAATATTTCATTTTGTAGTAATGCTTGATAAATAACATACAGTTTATTGACTAATTTAATGTAAATTAGATAGGTCTGCACACATACTATACAACAAACACAGATATGTTTCTCATTATTGTTGATTTGATCATGTTTGGTTTTGTTTTTCCCTGATTTTCCCCGTATGTCATGTTTTGTTTTTTTGTGTTGTGTTTTTTCATCTAGATGCCCCTACCACAACCCCTAAACTCACAACCACCACCATCTCTGCCACTACTCCCCCTCCAGACATCATACAAGGTATGGTATGACCTCCATCCACCTGCCCTACCTGTGTGCATGTGTGTGGATGAGCGACAGAGAGAGAGAGAGAGAGAGACAGATAGAGACCGCCAGCAGCTAGCCAGGCCTGATAAGATTCTCTTGCTGATTACGAGAGGACCGTGTCCCATATGAGACCAGGCCAGGGCTGAGCTCGCAGTGCTGTCAGTGCCACATGTCAGATCTGGCTCCATTCACAGTTTTCTCAAATGTTAGCTTGTTTCCCTCCTTTAGCAGGCTAATCTTATCAGGATCTGTAGCTGTATCCAGGCCTGTCTGGTGCAGGGATTACAGAACCCCCTTTATGTTTCCTGTGGGCTGACAATGACAGCAGAGCCTTTGTGGCCAAGTTGAAACAGGAACGAACTTGTTCATTCGTGTTTGTGTTTCTCATTTAAGGCTCAACCAACTATATCCAGGTATAATGATACTAATAAACATTGTGTCATTATACCAAAAGCCAGTCCATTCAGATTCTATAATTTAATCTTGTATCCAATAGTGCATTATCACATTTGTTAAAGGGTTAATTCACCCAAAAGTGAAAATTCTGTTGTCATTTACGAACTCATTAGTGCGAACTGACAGCCTTAGTCCCCATTAACTGTACGGAAAAAAGATGCAATGAAAGTGAATGTGATATTAAAGCTTCTCATGCCAAACCTTTTCTTTTGTGTTCTACGAATTAAAGTCACGCAGGTTTGGTAGCAACGTTGTCTCTAAGCGGAGGGATAACACTTCTGGTGCTGCTCCCGTGCAAATGGGAAAAAGTTTTCCACAGGCAGAGTCAATAATCGTGTCGGGTGCGAGCACTCTCTGTAAAATGAACGGTAAAATGCCCTTCATGGACATAATAATCGACCAATGAGTGGTCAATGAAAACACAGCCAGTTATGTCTTGCGTGATCACAAACAAGCAACAAAAAATAAGGTAAATATCAAAATAACGATTCTTTGCAGTGTAAATAAAGCCTAATATACAGTTCCTGCTGCTTTCAAATATGTTGTTAACATTAATTTAAAAAATATTATAAAATTAAACAAAAAAGAAAACCATTCTTTTTTTATTATTTATATATTCCTCTTAATTTTTAGGTTTCATTATTATTATTGTTATTATTTTTAATGCTCATGCTTTATAATTGTTTCTTTATTATTATGACTATTGAGCTGAATGATTAAAAGTGCACTCGGTAACTTTTTGCTTGTGTCATCTTGGACCTACAGTGACACCTAGTGGTGTGGATGCAGCATCATTCAAAATGAACAGTTTTCAGTTGCATATGCCATTGTAGAAATTCACTATTCACAGTCAGCCATGATTAATTTAATCCAAGAGTGAAAGTGTCCAAAAAGAAGATGGTTACTGAGATTAAACAGTAGTATTCAGCTGATCATGTGATTCTAAAATGGCAGCCCCCATGAGGGCGCCCCTGCTCCATGTAAAATAAAACAACAAGATACTACTCCTTATCCTTATATAGTCCTTATCTAATATGAGTAGTCATAATTTTATAAATTTGTTTCAAAATGTAAGAAATAATTAATGAGTTCACCTTTAAATTAAATTTCCATTTCTGTGGTATAATTTATTTCACTGGTATTGGAATATTTTTATAAAATAAGGGTCAACCCATTAAAAATAGTTTCTGCAACAACCAAAATTTGAGGGAACATTTTTTGGAGGGTGAGTAAATAATGACAAATTAAAACTTTTATCATTAAATTCCCTTAAAGCTTGAGTATGTAATTTTTTAAATGTTAAAATACTTTCTTTTGTCCCAGCCTTATAGGCAGAGACAACTACAAGTAAACAATTTTAGGTTGATTTCTCCTTAAATTATAAACACTGTGGGTTATCAAAACACAGCTCTGTTTGTTTAAGCATCCCGACCAGCCTGAAAGAGCAATGTTGGCTCAACTAATGGCATGAATTTGGTATGGGACTACAGTATCTCTTTGTCAGACAGTTGGAGTGTTTGGGAAACATAGTTGAAAACAATCATTACTTTTGCAATTCCATTTGGTGCCGCTAGTGCTGGAGAAATGCAAACTAGCCTAGAGCTTTTACATTTATTCAGGTCTTCTGCAACTAATGCATCTTGACTGTCATGAGATGTTGTTTTTGCTGTAAAGCTTGGTGTCATGAATTGGATTTTTATTTTATTGTATAAAGTTACTGGAGGTCCACTTATAAAGTTAGTGTGATTTATTTATTATTTTTTATTTTTTTTTTCATTAAATGTAGTCATAATTTAGGAATAATTGGTCATTTTATATCCAGTTTTTGTGCCTCTGATTCAAATGCTCAATTTTTGGGGCATATGTCCTTGAAGACTACAGTGTAAATGCCCACTGCTGTGATGCATGCGGATAAGTGTAAATGCCTCCGCTATTACACGCATGTGGGGTTGTTTTGAAAACTTCGGATGGTTGACAAAATGACAATACATGTTTGAGCCAGAGTCTGATCCCGAATTTTAAGAAAATTAACCTCCTCCACAAACACCATGGATACTGCAGTCTGTGACAGCACGGTAAGTAATCACAGTAATTTACTTGTCTATTTGTGTAATAGGTATTACTTTTATTCTTGTTTACACATCAGTGTGTATCTTGTTACATAGTTGGGGCATTTTCCAACAGTGAAACATTTTTGTGTTTTACATATGCTGAGTCATGCATTACAATACCAAATATAGTGTAAATACATGGTGCTGTCACATTTATAACTTTGAAAGGATACACTAACCGTGCAACATGTAAACGTATAAAGGACACATTCACCGGTGTTTGTCATTTGTCATATAATCATCTTTCATCATATATTCAGTGTAGTGACAAATGCATACGTTGTTCATTACAATGAGTCAGGTTTTCATTAAAAAGGAAACAGATTGTCTAAATATAATGATATCATACTCTTTAGGTGCATCTGTGGCAATTGTGCCAACAGAACATAAAATATATGCTGCTTAGAGATCCCTGTGCAGTAAAACTAATTCACGAGTATCTAAAATCACTAGGATCAAATCAAGTACTCAGTACACATCTAACTGTCTGTAACATATGAAGCAAAACAATTAACACGGATATTCACACTTGTTTGTTGCGACATCACTGTCGGGTCCAGTATAGTTGGCACTGCATCAACTTTTAATTTAAGTCTCTCTGCAAAGCCTGCTTCGAACTGTGTCTTATTTGTGAAATAATCATCGGTAAAATGAAGAGAGCAAACAAACATGTTCTTACAGACGCAATCTGGGACCAACATTAAAAATAAACGTCAGCCACTCTTTCTTAATGTTGGGATCCTTGCGAAGCAAATGCAAGAAATCTAGTTTCCCACAACCTGGCACTGCACAACGTCTTGACATCTTCGTGGCCATCGTGACACCGCATGTTGCTCCAAAAATAATCTCCCCTCTCTACTCTAACCGCAAGACCAGTGGGCAGGCCTGTGCACAATCGACGATAAAGTAGGCATTGATCTGTTTATGCAGAGGCTGTCCTGTGCTGATGTAATACCTCACTATGATGTATTAGTGAGGAGGAAGTAGAAAACAAGCCATTTTGGCACCCTGGTTTCAATAAAGCCTTTTTTTATTTTTTACTAAGAAAGAAGTTTTCAGTTCTGAAATTTACAGTATGTTTTTCTAGTGCTATGAACTCTTATATGTCAAGATATCATGGCAAGTTTGATATTCCAATTTGTGAGCCCTTTAATAGCCATCTCCTTCTTAAATACACAGTCCATGCTTAGAAACCCTGGCATACCGCCATGCTTTAGTAGTTATAATTTACTTCTGCTTTTATGCGCCAGGTTCATTTGAACCTCTGTTTATATTATAATTGAGTAAACTCTGATTGCAGGGCCCAGCTCTGTGTCTGAATAATACGAATGCCCCATGCAATACTGACCACAGCAAGCTCATTAGCTTCTCTAATCCACTCTACTCAACCTAAAAAGCACACAAAAGCTAATACGGCCCTCAGATGATGGAAAGCTAAATCAATGTTGCTCCTGGTTTCAATCGCTAAAAGAGACCCTGATGTAATTTTCTGCCTGTAATGATTGTGATATTGAAGGAACCGATTGAGATCGTTTTCTCTGTTTTCCTGTTTCCTCAAGGCAATGCTTTATATTACAGTGAAAAGCGCTCAGATTGGTAGATATGTGGCTCTATGCTTTTGTTGTGTTCTCACGAAACAGAGCAAGAGCGGCTCCCAGCTACACAAGCAATCAAAATCTTGGACGGACTTGTGTGGATGATTTGAGAGAATCTATAAAGGGCTGGAAAAATTAATCGGCCATGCTTAGGCTACATGATTGTGGTTAATGAAAGAACTGATGACGCATACTAATGAGACACACCCTCTTTCTTCTTTAACGAGGTGAATGAATCTCGTTAACACCGCTGCCTGCTGCGCACATTGAAAACCTCCAGAGGTCTAACTCAGGCACTGGTTTAGATAAACGGCCCTAATAGGAAAAATATTATTCAATTAAAATCATATTGCATTGTTTGTATGAAATTATCTAGGCAAAACCTTGATATCAGATAGAGTTTCCTTAACTCAGTCCACATAAACCTATAGTGCTGTGTCATATCAGGCCATTTTTTAATGCTTTTCCCTTAAAGTGCATCCCATTATGCCCATGTTCTTCAATAGAAAGAGTGGGCCCTAAGCAGCCATAGAGCTCACTTCTTCTGATTTCATTTATCCTCTGGGTGGATGTGAATAGTTCAGTAACAGCACATGAATTTATCAGTGCACAGAGGTGGAGGCCACTTAGAAATTTAATACATTTTTGATAAACTGACTATAAGAGAAATAGAATGGGCTATACTGCACTTTTAAAAAAATCTATTAAAGCCCTAACGCAAGGCTAAAGTGCTCCATAGCTTCAGGAGGTGACATTTAGAGATGACTAAATTGCCATTTACACCAAAAAATAAATGGAGGGGCCTTTGCTCGCCACCATACGCAATGGGGACAGATGTCATTAATTTCTATTGCCTTTTTTCTCTGCTAAACAACGCTCAGAAATGGATGTTTATCGACATTTCTGAGAGCTCTTTTTCCCACCATGCTTTTGCAAATTTGATCAAAGATGAGGCATGTCGTACACTCTCTCTCTCTCTCTCTCCATGTGCGTGTCTGACAACACTGTTAATCTTTCCTCCATCTCTTAGTCCCCCGCTTTTCTGTTTCTCCTTTCTTGTTTTTCCTTTCAAACATTTGCTCAAACTCTTTCTCTTTCTTCATCTCTCTGTCTATCTATCTGTGACTTTGAGCTACAGTGAAAAGGGAAGCCTGAATGAACACTCTGAATGTGTTATTTAGTCCTCATATGTCCCCATTTTTCTGAGGCCTTTGTGTTTTCTTTGTAGTCCTCTCCAATTTGTTTTTATTTCATTTTTTTTACAACTGTCCAAAATACCTAAATCAGTCATGGTGGAGTGCTTGGTATGAATGGGATGCTCAGATAAAAAGTTTCTCATTCATTTTAGAGCTCCATTTTAGAGCTTTCTGTCCGTCAATGTTGTTCTCTTTCTTCCCTCCCTTTCTATTTTTAATAGAGAACAGAAATGACCAGGGACCAACCATCAGCAAGTTAATGTAAATATAAAGAGTATGTCGGTAACACTTTGTATAACAGTGATTGTGCTACACATACAGTGGGCCCATATTTGAACAATCTCTGAAACTTAAGTCACAATTTAAAGTCAGTTGACCTCACCTCTCTGGGAAGTATCTCTGATATTATTTATATATTTTTATGTATAACACGAAGGCATTCATATATTTTTAAGTGTAGTTGAAATGTCCACGTGCTTTTTAGCAGCCCATTGCATTTAATATTAATTAATTACTATAGTGCAATTACAAGTAGCTTTCCAAAAAGTTACAACTCTACATAAATGCTCTGTAACATGACCACTGGAATATAAAGTCAAACTTCACTGTACCACTTAAAATCAAACACAATATTCTAAATAACTGGACAAAACATAAGCCACCGAAAAAACAATAGTGACCTTAAACAGAGCAAATATTTTATTAATAACATGCTTACCCTTGCTAATAAAACACTAGTGAATATAATTTTCAGTGCCTTTTTTTGTAATTGATGAAAGGCCATAAACGAAATCGGCATCCAATTAATTTTAGCAAGTAACGAAAAAAATGGGGGTGGGGGTGGGGGGTGCTTTTGTCAGGGCTTAAATTGCATAAACACCATCTGGTAAACTGATTTTGGAATTGAACAAATGAATTGCCCAGCAAAAGCACTTACGCTTAAGATAGAAGTCCATTTCTCTCCCTGTCTGATTCCTGCAGCAGAATGCAAGCCAGACAAAGAGAGATCGTTGGCAGAGAAAAGGCTAATTCACTAAAGGTCAATTGCATTACCACAGGGAGAACAACAACTGCAGTGCTTTGATACACAACCCAGGGAGACCATCCCCCTAGAATTTATTGCACTTAGCATCATGCATACACACGAATGCTCCCAATAAGTCTTTTGTATGTAGAGGTATAATGTTATGGCTGCCATGATTACATTCTATGATGGTTAACTGGAGATAGGCTGAAATAAATGCTAAGAATATTCAGCGAGACAAGCCACAAGTACACACTGTAGCGAATCAGCTCTATATTCTTCCACCATTAGGTAGCGAATCAGCTCTAATAAATATTAATAATCAATCATAACTTGTTATAATCGATTATGAATATTTGGATCAGTTAATCGGGTTAACTTGATGTAGCTACATTAACATTACAACCAAATACTCGGTTCATCCCGTGAACACTCAATTTTGGTTATTAATTAATTAATTAATAGAAATGTACATTTCCGGGCAAGGGAAATGTCTTTCTTACTAAGTATTAAGAGCAAGTAGTCAAAATCTATGATTAGTGACTTTAGATATGAGCTTGAGACACAGACAACTTTACATGTGACATGAACAAGACTTTATTAACTAGACTAAACATTTAAACTACTCTAACATACATATACATACATTCATACAGTTTACCAAGGGAAAGAGGGCTGAAGCAGAATACAGGAAGGCAAGAAGTTATAGCATTGTTTGAAGTTCAGCAGATCAACAGCCTGAGCAAACCATCATATTAGTTCTGACACGCCCTTTTTAGAAAGGGGTTAAGGATACTTAATGTATCAAATAATGAGACTAAGTTTGATACTTGCATGTCCCATTTGAATTAAACTGTCCTGATGCAATTTGTTGAGGCTCCCGTTGATCTTTGATGATGTTGTCTTGATATCTTTGGTGAATGGTAAGACAAGGCCGTACGTAGCCTGGCACACGCTTGGGAGTCCTTGGGGCCTTCTAGTTTTGCCTCATTCAGCGAGAGAGTGAGAGAGCACAAGGCTCAGAGAACCAGAAAGGCAGGAAGCCGGAGGAGCATAACAGAGCGAAGAGATAAGAGAGAGGATAAGAGCACGAGAGGAAGTGGGCGCAGCAATTTTATACCCTCGGGAAACAGGTCCCACCTCTCATTGGCTCGACCAATAAGAAGGGTTTGAGTTCTAGGCGGGAATTTGGTTTATTGCTCTTTGTTGTAAAATTGCCCATTGCATGTGCAAGAAAGAAAATAGGAAATATACTTTTAATACTAATATGTTGTTGTTATCGACATATCATGTACACAGTCATTTCAATCTTCAAAATACCAAGTTATAGAGACCAAATATGCCACACATATGATTTTGGTTAACCATAGTATGCAAAGTCTGAAACATTAACCCATTAGTTTGCAAGAAAACATAGATCAAGCACATTTAAGGGAAAATGTGAGATGGCACATTAGATACATGTCAATATTTATCACATGGATATATAGAATATATATATAGGATTAACAGGGTTCATTTCTCTTTCTCAGTAAGAGAATGAAGGGAGGGTCAGCACTTCTCTGAACATTCCTTTGGAGGTCGTAAAAGTCTCCCTTACTCTGGGCATGAGAGAGTTCCTTTGTCAAAGCTCATTTGCATGTTTATGACAGTAAGAGATTTTGGGCTGAATGACTCAAAAGATAGTAAAACATCGCGTAATATCATTCTACAGAGATCTTATATTCGAATTCAGCTCGGACAAATCGTAAGGTTTAATTTGATACCAAGAAAGGTATATTTAGTACACTTAATAAGGGAATATACACTGAGGCTATTAAATATGCGGCCTCAGAGTTTAAAACACACAACTGAAACAGTTCTAACGAGTTTGATATACCTCAGAAATACACAACATACAGGGATTACACGTATTTCATTAGCAATATGCAGTTCTGTGTTTAACTGAAAAACACACACACACACACACACATTTTTACGTTCAAAGTTTCCCCCTTCCTGTCCACACGATAAGCACGTGGTGAGCATGTGGATGTCACATGCGGTTCTCTGTCAATAGTTCATTGTCTCTTTGTCAATACATTTATTGTGCTTGTGGAGGCTGGTTGGCGCTATTTCAGTAATTAGGGGGGTTTCTAACAGTAAGTTCTTGTTTGTTCGGGAATCTGTTAAGGCACTGATCCTCCGCCATACCTTACAACACTTTCACACACATACTGTTTAAATAGGCATGTAACGAAAAAGTAAACCTTATGGATTTGTTCATTATTGTCGCAGACAACCTGCCAGTCATTTGCATATTCAAACAGAAGCTTAATGTGCTTAGCTGCAGATTATATCCAGAACTGTCATTAATTTATTCCCCATTTGGTGAAATAGGATGTAACGTAAACTTTACTGACTATTTATTGTGTTGACAAAGCATGAGAACTGTCATGGACAAAAATTGCCAATGAAATGCAAATAACAAAGTAAACAGAATGAATATATTCATCAACATGTGGAATATATCTAATTTGAGCATGCAGACTTACCTGCCATTTTTCATGGATGCAAAAAGCAGGAATAGCCAAATGGCTTTTGTTAGTATGACTATGTGATACAAACTATATAACAGTTCCAGTCCTTTTATATGATTGGACAAGCAGCATTGTAGGAGTGCTGATATTTAATATAACAGCACTGGGATGCTTCAATGTTTGTATCACGCTTGTCTCTGATCATTGTGCTGATCCTGATTTGGCTTATTTTGAACTGTTCTCATTAGCTGAGCAAAAAAATAAAAAGACAAATTAGCTGGATATGTTGTGTCTAAAATGCAAGTTAATAAATATAATGTTTTTGGCCTATATAGCTTTTTCCCCAATTCTGAATCACAGCCGTGTTGATCAGCCACGGGCCGTGCATTTTAAGTCTAGGCCTTCAGTTTGATTCATGCCATTAAGAAAACACAGTTTCACAATGAATTAATCGTGCATTATGTGGCAGTCAACTAATAATGCCAACTGACATTTTAAAAACACATCCATGCACGAAAGCCAGAACTTGAAAGGACACTTAATGCTCAAGCAAACCTAATTTTAACTGCAGTATGACTGTTTTGTGAAATGAACGTCTCCCAAACAGACATTCAAAAATCATAATTTTTCATATGAATCTACCAAGGAAGTCTATAATACCTAATAATAATATAATCTAATAATATTTGCGATTTAAATGTTGCTTGCAATAAATTATATTTTGTCAGTGTACACGGTTATGCTGCGTTCCATTAAAGTTGGATGTGAGATATTCCTACTTGATATCTCCGACCATAAATGCATTCCATTCTCTGATATTTGGAACTGCAATGCTCCTGTTAGCATAGCAGGTGTTTGACTCTCATTAGAGATGTCTTCTAGCAACCCAACTGATAAACAAGGCTCCAGTGCTGTGCTTCAGGTTTAGGATTATCAAAAGAGATTATAATTGACCATGTTTTATACACCTGTTTCTGCAGGCGTTTGTTAAACAAGTTTTAATATCATGTAATGTGGAAACAAACTCATTTATCGATATTACGTAATACAGTGAATGTTCATCAGTTACTTTGTATATCTCCCTGAGCGTTGACATGTTTGTGTAACATCGTGCTCCTGCATCTCATCGAAATCTATTCGAGTTGAGAATTTCTGCATGAGCCTACAAGTTGAAATTCTGATTTCAAGATGCATTCCATTGCAATTTTCCTAGTTGGAAGTTGTAAAATCCGACTTTCCAAGTTGAATCGAACGCAGCACTACTTTTCAAAACTTGATCTGACACTGAACGCTCCAGCAGCCTAATTTACACTTAGAAAACTCCTGATGTTGCTATAACAATGCAAAAAGCACTTACCAATTTACTTGAATTGAAAATCAATCATGCTTTCCTATTTAATAAATTAAACAATCACACAGTCATGCAGAACATCTCGTGTTTTTGAATCCATAAGATCTCTTTCTCAATGGCGAAAGCAGCAGTTATGACTATCTTGAGCTTTTCGCATTCAAATTACGGTCATCACTTTTTCTGTGCTCTTAAAGACTATTTTCATTTTTACATAAACAGCTTTAATTAAGCCTTAATTGCTTGATAGATTTATCACAATGTATATTGCTCTAGTTTATTTTTACCCCCGTTTGCCATGAAAAACTGCATGATGCTGAGATTCAGCAGTTGTGCCCTTCCCTTGGGCACTAGGCGCATGTTCCTCTGTCATCTACTTTGCTACCCAAAATTGTTGCAATTAGCCATGAAGCTGTGTGCCTATTGTCATCTCTGCTGATATCAGCTGCTGATGTAAGCAAGGACAGCACCTCAGGTGACCCAGACTGAGACAAAGGGCCAGACGCAAGAGGGGAAGGCCATTGCTCATCAGCAGACTTATTGACGGGCTTCTGCCTGAGCCAGTAATGGGCTTAGAAGGCTTCCAGAGGCCCCTCTGATGATTGAGAGTTGGAGGACAGATTGAAGATTGTAATACTCATTTTGGAACAGATCCCCCATTTTTTTCTGTCCCTCGATGGCAGTAAATAACCAGGACAGCTCTGTTTTGTCCCTCATGCTTTCTCCTCCTCTGCAAGAACATGCTCAAATCATCTGCCTGGTGGGAATGGAGGGGTGATGGAAACCCTCCACTTACCTCTTAATGTCAAATTATAACCTGAAGATATTATTGCTCATGTTGATTGTTCTATTTGTAGGCACATTCATTATCCCAGCGCTCTGTCCTTGAACTGTTTGCCTCAAGAATTTTGTGCCCACATTTATAGAGACTGACAGTTCATTTTTTATAATATTTCACTTTCCTACATTGCCACCAAAGAGCACAGCAGCTCGAGACTTATGTAAAGCTTGCTGTGTTGGTATTAAGTGCTATGTTATTGACATTTTTTAGAGGGTGGAAACCCATTTGAAGGAATGAACACCAGTGGTATGCTGAGAAGTTCTTTCAATGAGTATGTTAAAGGACTTGCTGTACTATTGTGTCCAATGGACACATTTAATGTTGGGGAGTCCTGTTTATTTTGAGACCAAACAAGTAGTCTAACTCTCAGTGTGTTGATATGAGTCTCCTGACCATCTGAATGTATTTACCTAAAGGCCTAACAGCAGGAGTTGCTAGAAAGGCCCTCTCTCTAGTTCTTTGCTATGACATTTTTTCTCAAAGATTCAGTGGCTAAGAGCTAAGAGCCTCTCACATTCTTCCCTCTACTGAAAATGCATTCATAGCTCCCAGGATCAAACATAGGAAAGGGCAAAGTTCTGTTTAAAGGCCAGGGATGTAACCCCAGGTTGCTTCAAGGAGCCTGTACTTAGTGCACTGAAGGTCACATAGGATTAATGACAAAGTAATAGTTAACTTCGCAAAATTACTGTTTTCATACTGGTTCCTCGATCACTCCCCATGTCTTCCATTGGCCAGAAACAGATAGTCTCACACCAAACTCACACCATTGGTTCAGCCAATCTTAGAGTGTCAGGGTGGTTGAAATGCTCAAACTAATAGAGATATGCTTTGATAGCACCACAGTGTTTATGCTTTTCGGGGAAATCAACCTAAAATGGCTAACTTATAGCTAATTTCTGCATATTAAGCTGGGAAACAAGAAAGTATTTTAACATTGAATAAATTACATATTTTAGCTTTAATACATTGCGGCTTGCAAAGAAAGTCTTCCTAAGCTACCGTAATTTCCGGACTATTGAGCACACCTGAATATAAGCCGCACCCACTGATTTTTAAATAAAATATTATTTTGAATATAAATAAGCCGCACCTGTCTATAAGCCGCAGGTGCCTACCGGTACATTGAAACAAATGAACTTTACTCAGGCTTTAACGAAACACGGCTTGTAACAAAAATAAATAGGCTTTAACGAAACACGGTGTGGCAGCGGGGGCGTAGTCAAGCGCCCGTCCGGGAGAGAAAAGGGGTAAGGGCGCTTACACCTGCGCTAAATTATGTGTAACACCAGTGTCTAATTTCAGTAAGCATGGGGAGAGCGGCATAAAATGCAGCAGCCACAGAGCTGAGAGAGTGACACACGTCAGTCTAGTGTTGGCGCAGAGAAGAATTGAGAAACTTTATAAAATTGATTGTAAACATTGCTGTGGCCATTAAAAGCCTTACCTGGAACGTCAAGTGCCCTGCTGAAAACTGTCACACTGGTGCCCGTGTGACAGTTTTCCCAAGAAGGACACGTGAAGCAGGGCACTTGAAATTAGACACCGGTGTTAGACATAATTTAGCGCAGGTGTAAGCGCCTTACAGCTTTTCTCTCCGGACGGCGCTTGACCACGCCCGCTGCCACACACGGCTTGTAATAAAACATTTGCAGTAAACAGTAGCCTACCAATAAAGTCATTGGTCACTATCTTCCTCGTCCTGTGCACTGAAACCACTGAAGTCATCTCCTTTGGTGTCGGAGTTAAATAGCCTCAGATTTAGTTGTCTTTTTGCACTGAGTCAATTCCTCACGCTGCTGTTTCCAGCGTCTTATCATCGACTCATTAAGACCAAGCTCCCGTGCAGCAGCCAGATCAATCGCCTTCAACTTGAAAGCTGCATCATATGCATTTCTCCATGTCTTTGCCATGGTGAGGGTGAAAAACTGAGCACATCACAGAATGTTTTTTTTAATTTTTTTTTATAAAATTTGAAAGCGGGAAAAATCCATATATTAGCCGCGTCATTGTATAAGCCGCGAGGTTCAAAGCGTGGGAAAAAAGTTGCGGCTTATAGTCCGGAAATTACGGTAATCTGCATCCAAAAGCAACCAGATTCTTTGAGGATTGCTTGATCTCAAACTTTAGATCCAGGGAACACTCCTTACTCATGTACCTTTACTAAGTGTGCTTGGTATTCTGAGCACCATCTTCACCACTTCTTTCTTTCAATCTCTGATAAATATTGAGGAATACTCAACTGAACGCGAATCATCAAAGCCATCAAAGTGATCCTATGTAATCGAGCTGAGAGACAGCAAGTTGTGCATTAAGGGCAAAGTTTGTGTTGCCCTTACAGTTGATTGACATCTCTAATGTGTCTTCATTTAATGAATACCTCCGCATCACAGCTCTCCTGGTGTGTTTGAAGTGCTCTCTACCCTGAGGTAATGCACCAGGATAAGGATTCACATTCCTCATTTTATGCATTTACTTCCATATTTCAGTCCGGGTATTTCATCAGCTCAAAGCAGAAAGGATGCCTCAATTCCTGTCATATCTGATGAATTACTTCAAGCAGTAATGCAGGTTATCAACATTTCAATGTACACATGATAGCGGTAAAGCTGAAAAGTTTTTTGTATAGTTTCCTATGACATATTCATATCTCATGTATTATGTGAATTGGGGAATTATAATTATTTCATGTGATTTTAATTTGCTGCATTCTCCTTTTTTTACTCAGGTCTGTGAGAAAGGCATTTGAAAATGCATGCCATTTTATGTTGTTATTATTTTATCGAGAGTGCTGCGGTCCTGCTACATTGATTTGGGATTCAGTGGTGATTGTCTGTGCCTTTTGAAAATGATCTACAATACTTATTCAAAGCAGCTCACCACATAGTTTACCTCTTCGGTGCTGTTGCAGGTCATTTTTACCTGGTTTACACTTTAACACAGTTTTTCTGTAATTAAAGGGATAGTTCATCCAAAAATAAAGCAATTCTGTAATCATTTCTTCACCCTCATGTCCAGTCCAAAACCATATGACTTTATTTCTTCTGTGAAACCCAGAGAAGATGTTATGTAGAATTTCAGGCTCAGTCACCAATCTCATTGCATCTTTTTCCATGCGATCAAAGTGAATGGTCATTGAGACTGTCATTTCCTTTTGTGTTCAATGTACGACATAAAGTCATATGCTTTTGGAACAACTTGAGGTAAAGTAAATAAAGACAGAATTTTCATTTTTGGTTGAACTATCCCTTAAACATCAACTTTTGGGGTTTTCAGTAGTAACGGCATTGAAGGTTTAATTGTGTTCCTTTAGTTCCAAATTCATATGAATATTTAGCTCCATTTCTAAAGGGAACAATGTCACTGTGTCTTAGCTGTGTGACTTGTGATGTGGTGATGCCCTATTTGATTTTGTGTACCATTTTCATTGTCATGTGAGCTTGTTCCAAAGTGTTGGTCGTACTTATTGTTATTGTCTGTAAATGCTTTCTTATCAGTTCCATTTGTTTTTTTCCCCAATTTCTCCTTTTTTTTGCATGCTGTTCCTCCTGTCCCCCTCCTTCGTCCTCCTCCAACGCACCTCCTCTCCTCGTGTGCTCAGACACTGCGCCCAGCACTGAAGCCGCAGCTCACGGTTGGTACCTTTCCCTCCTTCTCCTGCCAGCACAGCATGGCATAACCTGCATGCCAGCTGAATACAGTAGGGCATGTAACGCCTTCCACTTTTACAGAATTCTGGAGACATGCACAGGATTTGGGAATGAAACTAATGTGGATTTGCTGAATATGTATCTTGCTGTCCGTTTGTTTGCCTGTCTGTCATTCTGTCTTATTTATGGGTCGATGACATAATGCAAATCTTTTTGTCCAAATCCTTAGTAATTCAAAAATACATAAAAAATGTATTCACACAAAACTATAACTTGATCTTAAACTTCAATTTAAAGTCCTTTTTACTGTTTTTCTGGACTTAAAATCAAAATGTCTAAGTGGTGTAAGTGTCAAGAGACAGTGAAAAATTAATTCTTGAAAAGACAAATGTTGGCATAAGTACTTTTGGAATAATCCTTATATATATATATATATATATATATATATATATATATATATATATATATATATATATATATATATATTAGGGCTGTCGATTTAACACGTTAATTCAGTGTGATTAATTTTACAAAAAACAACACATTAAATTAATCAATTAAACGCATGCCCCCGGACCATAATAAGGAAGATTCCTGAGAAATGCAAGCTTGTAGTACCACCTGTTTACTCCAGAGGGCAGTAAGTGAAATTTCAGCTGTATGAGCAACGTGCAGTTTATACGGTGAAGAAAACACTTCAGTAGGCAGAACAACACAAACATGCGTTACGTTCTTGCGTTCAAAACACTTGATGGAGCGCAAATCCGAACTAAGGGATCTCAAGATGTGTTTAAAGATTGAGTATTAAACTATATTTAACTTGACACAGTGACCTAAACATTTTATGTTTATGACGCAACGCACCCAAGACGCTACACAAGCATGTCTGACGCAGGTGTAAATTGACGGGTCCTCAAACAAGCCCTCATAATAAATCTCCAACTGATTGACAAATTCACTTCTGAAATGGATTGCTGTGAACTGTGTGCCAATGATTGACTTATGATCAATAATATGGTAATAAACAATACATTGTATTCTAAAGCCGCTATTGTATGGTTGTAACGAATGAGGTCGGAGTCAGACAAGGGATGAGGATCCAAATGCGGGTTTATTTGATTGAAGGAAACAAACAGGCATGAATAAACAAAACTACCACGATGGGCAAATTAAAACAAAACACGAAAACACAGGAACTGGAACACGGGAACACAGGCATGGAATAAACAAAACTACCACAATGGGCAAATGAAAACAAAACACGAAAACACAGGAACTGGAACACGGGAACACAGGCATGGGAGCGAGCACAAACTACGTACAACAGCATTCAACGACAGACAAGGACTAAACCAAAAACCAGGATATAAATACAAAAACATGGGAAAAAGGGGCCAATGAACAAACAGAACACAAACTAGGTGACAAGGTGATTAACAGAAACCAAAGGCAAATTAACAAGGGCAGGTGAAAACAATGAACAGTGAACACAAGGGAAAACAAGACTATGGAGGTACAAGGGTGACAAAAGTGAAAACTAAGGAATAACAAAAGTGACAAAATTACAAACAAAGGGCAACAGTGAGACAAGACAGGGTAACCGTTACATAGCCCCCCTCAAGGATCGGATACCAGACGATCAACAAAACAAAAAAACAGGAAGAACAACTGACAAATGACAGGGGGCACAAAGGGCAGACAGGCAGTCCAGGGGGCAACGAGAGGCAGACCGGCAGTCCGGGGGGAGACGAGGGGCAGGCAGGCAGTCCAGGGAGCAACGAGTAGCGGACAGGCAGGCCAAGGGGGGCACAAGGGACATGGAGACAGACAAAGGAGGGCGAGAGGGCAGATTAGCAGTCTCTGGGGGTGTGTGCTGGGAACCAGGTCGGGTGGCCTGGGAAGCTTCCACCGGGTAGGGGCGGGTTTAGGTGGACTGGGAGATGGCCGCAGAGCAGGGGCCGGTTCGGGGGGCCTGGGAGGTGGCCACAGGACAGAGGCCGGTTTGGATGGCCTGGGAGCTGGCCACAAGGCAAGTGCCGGTTCAGGGGACCTGGGAGGTGGCCATCGGACAGAGACAGGTCCAGGAGGCCTGGGAGGCAACCTCAGGACAGGGGCAGGTCCCGGAGGCGGAGCTGAGAGGGACTCTGGAGACGAAGCTGTGGGAGGTTCTGGAGGCCCAGGAGGCGGAGCCAAGGGAGGCGGACCCATGGAAAGCTCTGGAGGAGCAGGAGGCAGAGCTGGGGGAGGCTCTGGGAGCTCAGGAGGCGGAGCTGGGGGAGGCTCTGGGAGCTCAGGAGGCGGAGCTGGGGGAGGCTCTGGGGGCTCAGGAGGCGGAGCTGAGGGAGGCTCTGGAGGCTCAGAGGAAGGCTCAGGAGACGGAGCAGAGGAAGGCTCAGGAGGTGGAGCCGAGGGCGGTGGCGCCGTAGGCAGTTCTAGAGGCGGAGGCCTGGAAGGCTCCGGGGACGGAGCAGAGGAAGGCTCAGGAGACGGAGCCGAGGAAGGCTCTGGAGGCGGAGCCGCAGGTGGCTCTGGAGGTGGAGCCGCAGGAGGCTTCGGAGCCGCAGGAGGCTCAGGGAGAAGAGCCGTAGGAGGCTCGGGAGGCGGAGCCATAGGAGGCTCGGGAGGCGGAGCCGTAGGAGGCTCGGGAAGCTCTGAGGGCAGAGCCGTCGAAGGCCCTGGAAGGCCCGAGAGGCGGAGCCCTGGAAGGCTCGAGAGGCTTGAGAGGCGGTGCCCTGGCAGGCTCGAAAGGCTTGAGGGGCGGAGCCCTGGTAGGCTCGAGAGGCTCGAGGGGCGGAGCCCTGGTAGGCTCGAGAGGCTCGAGGGGCGGAGCCCTGGGAGGCTCGAGGGGCGGAGCCCTGGGAGGCTCGAGGGGTGGAGCCCTGGTAGGCTCGAGGGGCGGAGCCCTGGAAGGCTCGAGGGGCTCGAGGGGCGGAGCCCTGGAAGGCTCGAGAAGCTCGAGGGGCGGAGCCCTGGAAGGCTCGGAGGGCGGAGCTCTGGAAGGCTCAGGAGGCTTGAGAGACGGAGCCCTGGGAGGCTCGAAAGGCTTGAGGGGCGGAGCCCTGGTAGGCTCGAGAGGCTTGAGGGGCGGAGCCCTGGAAGGCTCGAGGGGCGGAGCCCTGGAAGGCTCGAGGGGCTCGAGGGGCGGAGCCCTGGAAGGCTCGAGAGTCTCGAGGGGCGGAGCCCTGGTAGGCTTGAGAGTCTCGAGGGGCGGAGCCCTGGAAGGCTCGAGGGGCGGAGCCCTGGAAGGCTCGAGGGGCGGAGCCCTGGAAGGCTCCAGGGGCGGAGCCCTGGAAGGCTCGAGGGGCGGAGCCCTGGAAGGCTCGAGGGGCGGAGCCCTGGAAGGCTCGAGGGGCTTGAGGGGCGGAGCCCTGGAAGGCTCGAGGGGCTTGAGGGGCGGAGCCCTGGAAGGCTCGGAGGGCGGAGCTCTGGAAGGCTCGAGAGGCGGAGCCCCAGGAGGCTCGGGAGGAGGAGCTCTGGAAAGCTCAGGAGGCTTGAGAGACGGAGCCCTGGGAGGCTCGAGAGGCTTGAGGGGCGGAGCTCTGGAAAGCTCGGGAGGCTTGAGAGACGGAGCCCTGGAAGACTCGAGAGGCTTGAGAGGTGGAGCTCTGGGAAGCTCGGAGGGCGGAGCCCTGGAAAGCTCGGGAGGCAGAGCTCTGGAAAGCTCAGGAAGCTCGGAAGGCGGGGCTCTGGAAAGCTCGGGAAACTCGGAAGGCGGAGCTCTGGAAAGCTCGGGAAACTCGGAAGGCAGAGCTCTGGAAAGCTCGGGAAACTCGGAAGGCGGAGCTCTGGAAAGCTCGGGAAACTCGGAAGGTGGAGCACTGGAAAGCTCGGGAAACTCGGAAGGCAGAGCTCTGGAAAGCTCTGGAAACTCGGAAGGCGGAGCTCTGGAAAGCTCGGGAAACTCGGGCGGAGGAGCCCTAGAAGACTCGAGAGACTTGGGAGGCGGAGCCCTGGAAGACTCGGGAGGAGGAGCCCTGGAAGGCTCGAGAGGTGCTGGCTCTAGGATGGGCACGACCACTGGCGCTGGCTCTTGGACGTACCTGGCTACTGGCACTGGCACTGGCTCTTGGACGGTCATGGCTACTGGCACTGGCTCTTGGACGGTCACGGCCACTGGCGCTGGCTCTTGGATGGTCATAGCTACTGGCACTGGCTCTTGGACGGTCAAGGCTTCAGGCACTGGCTCTTGGACGGTCAAGGCTTCTGGTACTGGCTCTTGGAAGGTCGAGGCTTCAGGCACTGGCTCAGGGACGGTCGAGGCTACAGGCACTGGCTCAGGGACGGTCGAGGCTACAGGCGCTGGCTCAGGGACGGTCAAGGCTACAGGCGCTGGCTCAGGGACATCTGAGGCTACAGGCACTGGCTCATTGACGTTTGAGGCTAACGGCACTGGCTCATTGACGTTTGAGGCTATCGGCACTGGCTCACTGACGTCTGAGGCTACAGGCACTGGCTCGGGGACGGTCGAGGGCTCAGGCTCCCTCACAGTGACATGCGAGGGCTCTAGCTCGCTCACCGTGGCTTACGAGGACTCAGGCTCGCTCACAGTGACATGCGTGGGCTCTAGCTCGCTCACCGTGGCTGACGAGGACTCAGGCTCGCTCACAGTGACATGCGTGGGCTTTAGCTCGCTCACCGTGACATGCGTGGGCTCTGGCTCGCAGACCGGGGCTGGCGCGGGCCGGGAGGCGGAAGCCCGTCTTCTCTCCCTCCTCCGGGCAGACGAAGTGGGCCGTGCTATCTCATGGAAGGCGACTGGCGACGCTGGAACGCTGTTCCTGGTCGGTGTGACTTCAGGCTCGCTGGCCAGGGCAGGCGTAGGCTCTGGCTTGCAGACCGGGGTAGGTGTGACAGGAGGAGCCCCGGACGGCTGAAGGGTCTCCACAGTGGGTGGAGAGGGTAGGGTCCTTCTCGGCGAAGCCCACGGTGTACGGCGAGCCGCAGACCAGTAAGGTCGCCTCTAGGAAGTCGTGGAGAGTCCAATCACGCGTAGCCGGTGGCAAACGCTCCCTGAGCGAACCGTGTAAAGTGTCCCTGAAGAAAACCACCAGGGCTGAGTCCGGGAAGTCCGTGAACTTAGCCAGCACGAGGAAGTCGCTGATGTGGTCTTCAACAGGGCGGTCCTCTTGTTTGAGGCTGAGCAACCGGTAGTTGGCCCGAATAACCGCTGGATCCATTGTGTGGGTCTGTCGTTCTGTAACGAATGAGGTCGGAGTCAGACAAGGGATGAGGATCCAAATGCGGGTTTATTTGATTGAAGGAAACAAACAGGCATGAATAAACAAAACTACCACGATGGGCAAATTAAAACAAAACACGAAAACACAGGAACTGGAACACGGGAACACAGGCATGGAATAAACAAAACTACCACGATGGGCAAATGAAAACAAAACACAGGAACTGGAACACGGGAACACAGGCATGGGAGCGAGCACAAACTACGTACAACAGCATTCAACGACAGACAAGGACTAAACCAAAAACCAGGATATAAATACAAAAACATGGGAAAAAGGGGCCAATGAACAAACAGAACACAAACTAGGTGACAAGTTGATTAACAGAAACCAAAGGCAAATTAACAAGGGCAAGTGAAAACAATGAACAGTGAACACGAGGGAAAACAAGACTATGGAGGTACAAGGGTGACAAAAGTGAAAACTAAGGAATAACAAAAGTGACAAAATTACAAACAAAGGGCAACAGTGAGACAAGACAGGGTAACCGTTACAATGGTCTTATCAATTATTAACTCTTCTGCTACAGGAATGTAATGCATTGTAATTATCTGAATATTTTTTATTTTATATATATATATATATATATATATATATATATATATATATATATATATATATATAATTTTTTAATATTTAAAGATAACTATGTATAATTATATATGGATATAAATATGTATAATCATTATATATTGAATTATTTTTATGTGATGTGCTTTCTCAGCAAATATTTGTAAATGCGATTAATCGTGATTAATTAATCGGGACACAATGTAATTAATTCAATTTAAATTTTTAATAGATTGACAGCCCTAATGTAAATATAAATATATATATATATATATATATATATATATATATATATATATATATATATATATATATATATATATATATATATAAAGATCAAATCAAAATCAGGTGGTTTAACAAAAAAAAATGTATATAAGAGAAGGCCTTCACAATGAGTATCAAGGTCATTTTAAAATGACAATTTTATGAAAAGCCCACTTTGTTCAGGTCAAATGGAGTAACCCTTATAAAATTGTATATGCATGATTAAAAAAAAATAAAAAAATCTTACTTTAAAAATAGGTTTGAAAGCTTTTTTGAAATCAATAAGTGTATTCAAGGTGCAAGGAACGTGTTTCTTTTAATTAATAGTTACACCACTTGACAGTTTTAAAGTATTTTATATATATATAAAATGCTATAAATGTTTAAATGTTTTAAAAATATATATCACACCATCATGAACACAAAAATTTTATTTCTATGAACTTGACACAATTTTTATAATCCCAGGCAACCTTATTTGTCAATGACCCTTATCTGTCCATATGCCACTTATGCTTTATCCCTATCATCAGTCACCCACAAAGACCTGCCTTTTTGCCAGAACGCTCCTCTGAGAGTTTTAATCAGAGCATTCACCCCATAATTCCAGGCCATATCACCCCTCCATCCTCCTGCATGAGCCATCCTCAAGTCCTTGTTAGCATTTTTTATTTCACACTTTTCAAGTCCCCTCAGAACTCCCAACAGACACTCGTAGTCCAACTGCAATCATTTTTCATGAATTTAAATGATGTCCAAATGGCTGTTTTTGATTTCTGAGAACAAAATGGAGACCCCTTTCTCTACATTATGCAGATGGTATTGTATTCTACCTTGGTATGCCAGCTCTGTTCACAAATCACAGAAAGGGGCCATTTGCATAGCTCACAGGCTTTGTTGTATTTTACAATATACCACAAAAACACTTTCTCAATTCATTAAGCCCTTTATGTTTATCTCGCTCTCAGTGTGCTGTGGCAGATGCTTATCAAGTCAAGTCAAAGGAAAGGAATATCAAGATACTGTGTAATTATGTCACATATGCCACATGGAACACCCTCTAATGATTTAATTGGCTATCGTGTTGTATGTTGCAGTAGAATATTGTGCTTGGATCTGTTAGGTATCACTATTTGTTATATTTCTTATTATATCCACTATGTTATATCCACAACTTTACATAGTTATCCATATACTAGTGGTTGAACTGCTAAAAGTTAGAGCTATTCTTTTCCATGTGCGTAATTTGGACGTGACGTTTTTGACTACAGAAACATGGTCAGGCTTGACTATGTAGCAGAGCTATAATTGAGCTTCTGTGCAGTTCACTGCTTTTCTAAATACCATGTCACAAGGCCAGTGTTAACCTTGGGTAGTTATATCATTCTGCCAGTGATGTATAAAATAGAATCACTGTAAGCCTTCAAAGAAATCCAGAGCTTTTTTTTGATCCTACAGTGCAAAAGAGCCGTGCTCATTCTCAAAGAGCGCAAGGTGAAGCCAGAGGATTTTATTTTGGGAAATAAATTGGTTTTAATGTATTGGGCCTCTTATCTTTGTATTGTCTAGTTATGACTTAGAGCTTTTTTGTATGCTTAATTCTTTTTTTCAGTGCAGTGAAAAGGGTTAGTTTCCATCTCAGTACTTCCTGTTCACTTGGACAGGAAATACCTTGTTTATAAAATGTCAGGCATGCTCCTCCATTCTTTAAACTGACTGTGAAATTGTTATACTGACCTGTTGCAAATATGTGTTTCTGGTAATGCTAAAATGTTTGCTTGTGTTGAAAACAGCATTTCACACTGCTGTCTTGCAGTGTTTACTCCGAATGCAGCTATTAAGAATTAAGTAACATTTTTAGCAGAATAAAGTTGTCGCTCTCAGTGAGCAGTTTATGATTACAGTGTAAAGCACATGTTCCTCTTCAGAAGTATCTCCCATTTACATCTTGTCACACCTTCTGTGTTTTGTGCATTCACATTGTAGCTCATGCACATATGCTGTTTTCCATCTACATTTTCCTAGGTATGCTGCTCTCACTGTTCGGGAGATTTCACTTCTCTCTGATAACAGTCTTTTTTCATCCTCTCTGGTGTAACCTAGCAACAAGCTGTTCAAACTATAAGTGGGGTTTCAGCTGAGGTTGAGGTAGAAGGCTGACATAGTGGGCAGGATTCCTTGCAAGAACATAAAGATACAGCATTGGACCACAGTTTGGACCCAAATAATATGATGTGAACAGAGACCAGCAGGGGTAGGGGGGAGTAAACAAATGTCTAGGTTACGGATGTAACCTCTGTTCCCTGATGGAGGGAACGAGACGTTGTGTCGAAGAAGCGACACTAGGGATCTCTCTTGAGAGCCTTTTGCATCTCTGATCTATGAGAAAAGGCCAATGAGAAATTGGCAGACAGAATTTGCTTGTCCCGCCCCCGGACATATGGGTATAAAGGGAGGGAAATGCATCTGTTTCATTCAGGGTTTTTCTGAGGAGCCGACAATGAGATCCTACCTCATTGGGAAGGAGGAGTTGCTACAAACACAGCGACCAGGGGTCCGTGAAGACTGCCCAAGGGAGACGCGGGTCCGCTCGCAAGGGGACCGTACTGCAGAAACTACACACAGGGGGAAAAGTCCACATGGGAGCCTGTCCTGTGAAGCACCTATTCCAGTACAGAGTAAATTGAGTACCCGCATTGGTCTTAGTCGGCGAATTCCTCCGCTGAATTCACAGACCAGAGGGCTAGGGAGGAGTCATCCAGGGAGCCGTGTTCGTGTGATCTCCTGGGGAAAAGCGCACGGTATTACCTCAGCGGAGGGAAAGGGCGCTAGGCGCAAGTGGTCCACTCGGTCAGTTTGTCAGCATGTACCGAGTTCTACCGGCTCGGACCTGAGAAATAAACCTGAGGTCCGAGCCAACCCTGAGATTGTAACATTTCGCAAAGGTATTCAGTGTTGCCCAACCCGCTGCTCTGCATATATCTGCTAGGGAGGTGCCCCTGGCCAGTGCCCATGAGGACGCAACACTTCTTGTTGAGTGTGCTCGGACCTGCGGGGGGGGCACGGCCGGGGTGCTATAGGCCAATGAAATGGCATCCCCCACCCAGTGGGAGAGCCTCTGTTTGGAGACAGCGTTCCCTTTAAGCTGTCCACCAAAGCAGACAAAGAGCTGCTCAGAACGTCTTAAGCTCTGCGTGCGGTCCAAGTAGATACGCAAAACACGTACCGGACACAGCAATGAAGGGGCTGGGCCTGCCTCCTCCCAGGGCAGTACTTGCAGGTTCACTACCTGGTCCCTGAAGGGAGTGATAGGAACCTTGGGCACATAGCCCGGTCGCGGTCTTAGGATCACGTGAGTGTCTGCAGTACCGAACTCCAGGTAGGTGTCTCTGACAGAGAACGCTTGCAGGTCCCCGACCCTTTTGATGGAGGCGAGCACAATCAGTAGGGCCGTCTTCAAGGAGAGGGCCCTGAGTCCGACTGATTCAAGAGGCTCGAAGGGGAGTCTCTGGAGGCCCAAGAAGACCACTGAGAGATCCCATAAGGGAAACAGGCTTGGCCGGGAGGGATTTAACATCTGGGCGCCTCTTAGAAACCTTAAGTCATGCTTACCCAAAGACTTGCTGTCTACTGTGTCGTTTTGGGCCACGATGGCAGCTACATACACCTTTAAGGTGGAGGGGGAAAGCCTACCCTCCAACCTCTCCTGCAGGAATGAAAGCACTGACCTAACTGCGTACTTCTGTGGGTCTTCAGCCCGGGAAGAACACCAATTTGCGAACAAGCGCCACTTCAGGGTGTAAAGTTGTCTGGTAGAGGGAGCTCTGGCTTGGTTAATCGTGTCTACGGCAGCAGGTGGTAGATCAGCTAGATCTTCTGCATCCCGTCCAGGGGCCAGACGTGGAGGTTCCAGAGGACTGGGTGTGGATGCCAGAGCATGCCCTGTCCCTGAGAAAGAAGGTCCTTCCTCGGGGTGATTTGCCAGGGAGGGGCTGTTGTGAGGAATCCGAGAACCAAGTCCGAGTCACTAGAATGACTTGTTCCCCGTCCTCACTGACCTTGCACAGCACCTGTGCAAGCAGGCTCACTGGGGGAAATGCGTACTTGCGCAACCCCATGGGCCAGCTGTGTGCCAGTGTGTGCCCCAAGGGTCTCTCGGGAGGCGAACAGGTCTACCTGGGCCTTGCCGAACCGTTCCCAAATCAGCTGGACCGATTGGGGGTGCAGTCTCCACTCTCCACTGGGCAAGCGTTGTCGTGATCCAAACGCTCCAAAGGAGGAGACGACGGGCAAGTTGTGACATTTGACGGGGACGTACGGCGACATGGCGATTCATCTACCGTGGTGGTGATGTCTGATCGGATCAAGACGTGTTTGCCCTGAATTAGTTGGAGAAACCTCCGCTGGGCAAAAAGTACAGCCAACAACTCTGGGCAGTTGATGTGCCAGCGCAGCGGGGCCCCTTTCCAAGGAAGCGTCGAAGAAGCGTGTTTTGTCCACTTCATGCATCACGTCCATGTTAAGCCACAGATGACGTTCCTGAACCATGAGAGTGGCCATCGCCTGCCCGAGTTACCACGCTGTGACCTTCGTGGCTCTGAGGGCGAGGTCGGTCGCTGAGGCTATGGGAAGGACGGAGGGTTCCAGTCCAGCTCCACGCTGACAGCGGCCCGGGCAAGCATGTCGGACATCTGGACGACAGCCTCAGACTGGGCATGCTGGCCCGAAGGTGGAAGCCCAGTCGAGTCATCCGCATCAGACGCCAGACCACTCTCCGATGCAGCGGCGAGCTCATCCGGCTCGGGGGGCTCAAGAGGATAGGCAGGCTGGCCGTGAGGCGAGCCGCTGTTGCCTCGAGCCCAGACAGAAGTCAACGAGTTTGTCAGGGGTGGGTGGTTCGCGGGGATGTACCCGGCGAAACTGAGCCCACTGCCATCCCAAATCACCTCTATCGCCAGCTGGGTCGTCCTCAATCCCGTGGGAAGGAGCGACGCGGGGGACGGCTGGAGTGGCGTTCCTTCTTAGGAAGGAAAGCCGCGACCGCAACATTGCCATGGTAAGATTCTCGCAGTGAGAATACAAACCATCCACAAACGCTGCCTCGGTGTGATCACTGCCCAGACACATGAGGCAGCGCCTGTGACCGTCAGGAGTGGAGAGCACTCTTCTGCATCCAGGAACAACACAGGGGCAGAAAGACATCTTTATAAAGACGCGTCCTGAAAAGGATGTTCAACGGCGCTGTGTATTTTGCTCTTTTAGAGAACTAACTCTTTTAGAGAAATAAACTCTTTAACTGTGCTGTCAAAGTGCCCAGGGGCAAGTTGCACTGCTGTGCAGAGAAGGAGAAAGCCGCTGATATGCGCCGTAGATCCAACAGCAATCACTCAGTGATGAGAGGAAACAGACTGTGACTCGCAGCTCGCTGCATAAACAACCGATCGGCTCCGAAGAAAATTTCTGAATGAAACAGATGCATTTCCCTCCCTTTATACCCGTATATGTCCGGGGGCGGGACATGCAAATTCTATCTGCCATTTTCTCATTGGCCTTTTCTCATAGATTAGAGTTGCAAAAGGCTCTCATGAGAGACCCCTAGTGTCGATGTTGAAGTGAGCGACAGATGGGGAACTCTGGTTCTGAAAACACCCTTTTTTCACTCTGGGTGAAAGCACCCTTACTCCTCATGCCATCCCAGATGTGCATGACTTTTTTTCTTCTGCTCAACACAAACACAAATTTTAGAATATATCTCAGCTCTGTGGATCCTCACAATGCATAATTTTAAAGCCCCAAAAGCATACAATGGCAGCATAAAAGTAATCCATACGACTCCGGTGGTTAAATCCATGTCTTCAGAAGTGATATGATATGTGTGGGTGAGGAACAGGTCAAGGAAAGTTATTTTTTACTATAAAATCTTCTCCCTGTCCAGTAGGTGGCGATATACATGAAGAATGCAAATCACCAAAAACAAAAGAAATATAATGTGAGAGTTGAGATTGATAGTAAAAAAAGGTCTTAAATATTGCTATATTTTTCCCCCACAACGATCATATCGCTTCAGAAGACAAAGAGAATTTTCATTTTTGGGTGAAGTATTCCTTTATCTATTTTTTCTGTGTTCCATTAAAGAATGAAAGTCATTCAGCTTTAAAGCAACATTTTCTTTTTGGGGTGAACTATCCCTATTAACCTTGTCTGCATTATTTTATATTATTTATATTATTTTACACCTAAAATTTTTAGCGTAGCTAATGTAACCAAGGCCAGGTGGGTGGGGAAAAATATCAAGTCCATACATTATTTCCCACTTAAGCAATATTCTGTTTCACTCTGAAATATGTTGCAATATGGAAGTTAAATGGATTGCTAGTGCCATATTGTCTTTAAAAAGACAAGCAGTGTGGTGTGGCTTAATATGAATCACACTGCAAAATAGAAGAAACATTGTTCTTGGGGTCAGATAGATCAAATCCTTATCTGCATGTCAGCAACCCTGTCAAACTCTTACTGTATCGTCATACACTGGCACACCCCGGTATTATTCGCACCCTTCTTCAACTGACCCAATGCATGTGTACGGTCACACTCTTCTCTGCCTGCCTCCTCTCTAAGTGATTTATTGCTATCATGACACTGTTTCATAGAAATTTATAGAGACCTTTTATCCTGTGTGTTAGGGATCTGTAGTGAATTCTGATAGTGAGAACCCATTCAGTAGCTCCTCTCCATCTGGCTCTCCCTCTATATCGATCCATCCAGGTGTACTCCTCATTCCTGTTCATTTCCAAAGAGAATGATTGAACACACTTCACTTCTTTTTGTCATTTCATCATCCATTGTTCAGTGTTGCACTGCTCAACATGTTTAAGGCTGGGCTCAGTAAACATGATGGTGGCATCTTTTGATGATGTGCTTTAAGTAACAATGGTGTAAGAACCTGCATGAAATCAGGTGTAAAATAACTCCTTTGTTTGTGGATTGCGACAAATGGAAAATCGCTCTACTCTGGCCAACTAGTTTGGAGGACTGTTTTCTTGCAATTCTAAAAGTAAAACTTTTCAATCCTTGTTCTCAATTTGATGGAGTTGTTCTTTTCATAAAGAAATTAGTCTTTTCATGACGAATGTAATAATGGTTTTTGCTGTTGCTTTGGCCACACCTCTGCCACAATTTTCATAATAGGAATGGATGAATTAAATCAAAATTTTTGTCCTTTGAATGATAAAAAGAGTGTCTTTTGTGAAACAAAGCTGCTAAAATAAATAGCAGGCTTTAGAAAAGGATGAATAAAATCTGCAAGTGTAACACATGGTGCCAAATTAAGCAAAGGCTTACTTAAGCCTATCTCTCCCCCCACCCCACCACTCGCTCTCTCACCGGTAAATCTAAGCCCCTGTTTGACATGAACTTAGCCACCTCTGATGTAAAGCTGTTTTACATGCTGAAAGAGCCCATGTTAACTGCCTCTCCCTCATCCTCTCAAAGCAGTCGCCATGATGATCCCCTTGCCCGTTGTGCTATAGTAAAGCCTGTTTTACTTAGCATCTTGTTTTCAAACGCTCTGATCTGAATTCTCTTCATGTATAGGAAAAGAAAGCACACACAAAAGGTTTTGACTCTGGGACATGTAAGTTTAAATGACAGTGTGTTCTGGTGTATGTATCTACTGATAGTCTTTGCAAATATTTGTGGCATTGTTAAGGCAAGCATCACTATTACTATTGATCATACTTAGAAAAGGAAATCATCGCATCGCAAGTTGTGTGATTGGAACAACAGCTGTGGTTAGAAGATTTAGATTTAGTTAGTTTGTGCTGTTAACATCATTTGACTTCGCTGAGACTTCTACAGTATATCTTTAATTTCATTCAGACTTTGAATTAGTGTGGTCAGAAGTGATTCTGAAGATATGGATTTAACCACTGGAGTCCTATGGATTACTTTTTATGCTGGTTTTCTAGCCTTTTTGGTCACCATTCACTTGCATTGTGAGGACCAACAGAACTGAGATATTTTTCTAAAAGAAGTGGGGTAAATCCCACTATTGCAGCAGAGTACTGATGACACTATACACCTGGGGTCGGCCACCATTTTGACATGGAGTGCCATTTTTTATTTTCCTTGTCAATGGCTGCACTTGCAATGAAATTGAATGGGGCCAATCCGTAAATGTTGAAATACTCACTATTTTAAAAGTATAGCCACAAGACATAAACAAAATGTGAGTAACATGATTTTAGTGTGATAAAGTTGCTTAATAACCTTATCTATGTTAAGTTATAGCCAATTTTACAACTTTGTTGCCATGATAATGTAATGTAAAAAAACAAAAACTAAAATGACTGTAAAAATTACAATTTAAACAACTTTACATCTCAAATAAAACATGGGTTTTAAAAGAAGAATTAATGTAAGTGCTTTTATAAAATTATAAGCTTCACATTTCTGTCTTTTAAAGCTCTATTTGATCAATTTGGCCCCATTCATATCCATTGTACCTCACTGTAACCTCAATTTTTGCTTTTTTAAAAGAAAAGGATGGACGTGTCAAAATAATTTTTGTGGCAATTAACATTATGCCACAAATGCTGTTGATTTGAGCTTAACTTGTATTGTACTGGAATATTCCTTTAAAGGAGACCTATTATGCCCCTTTTTACAAGAATTATAAGTTTCAGGTGTCTCCAGAATGTGTCTGTGAAGATTCAGCTCAAAATTACCCCATGGATCATTTATTATACCATGATATAAATGCCTCTTTTTGGGTGGAATCAAAAACATGCTGATTTCTTGTGTCTCTTTAAATGCAAATGAGCTGCTGCGCCCCGCCCCCTTTCCGGAAGAGGCCTGTGCCTTTACAGCTCGTGCTTCGAACACTACAGCAACAACAATGACTGACAGCGTAAAAACCGAAGTTCAGCCAGGGCTGGCTGGGAAGTGAAATCAGTCTGAGATTTTACATAGCAACTGGCCCAGAATTTGAGCGGGGTTCGCTGTCCTTTTCTGCATATAATTTTGTTATGTATTTATGCCAGTCCGCCCCTGATCACCCCCAAAGTGTGTCGACCCACCTGGAAAATGCTCGGTATGCCAGATTACCAGTCCTGCCCTGAGTTCAGCCATATATGTATGAATATATATATATATATATATATATATATATACACTCACCTAAAGGATTATTAGGAACACATACTAATACTGTGTTTGACCCCCTTTCGCCTTCAGAACTGCCTTAATCCTACGTGGCATTGATTCAACAAGGTGCTGAAAGCATTCTTTAGAAATGTTGGCCCATATTGATAGGATAGCATCTTGCAGTTGATGGAGATTTGTGGGATGCACATCCAGGGCACGAAACTCCCGTTCCACCACATCCCAAAGATGCTCTATTGGGTTGAGATCTGGTGACTGTGGGGGCCATTTTAGTACAGTGAACTCATTGTTATGTTCAAGAAACCAATTTGAAATGATTCGAGTTTTGTGACATGGTGCATTATCCTGCTGGAAGTAGCCATCAGAGGATGGGTACATGGTGGCCATAAAGGGATGGACATGGTCAGAAACAATGCTCAGGTAGGCCGTGGCATTTAAACGATGCCCAATTGGCACTAAGGGGCCTAAAGTGTGCCAAGAAAACATCCCCTCACCATTACACCACCACCACCAGCCTGCACAGTGGTAACAAGGCATGATGGATCCATGTTCTCATTCTGTTTACGCCAAATTCTGACTCTACCATCTGAATGTCTCAACAGAAATCGAGACTCATCAGACCAGGCAACATTTTTCCAGTCTTCAACTGTCCAATTTTGGTGAGCTCTTGCAAATTGTAGCCTCTTTTTTCTATTTGTAGTGGAGATGAGTGGTACCCGGTGGGGTCTTCTGCTGTTGTAGCCCATCCGCCTCAAGGTTGTGCGTGTTGTGGCTTCACAAATGCTTTGCTGCATACCTCGGTTGTAACGAGTGGTTATTTCAGTCAAAGTTGCTCTTCTATCAGCTTGAATCAGTCGGCCCATTCTCCTCTGACCTCTAGCATCAACAAGGCATTTTCAGCCCACAGGACTGCCGCATACTGGATGTTTTTCTCTTTTCACACCATTCTTTGTAAACCCTAGAAATGGTTGTGCGTGAAAATCCCAGTAACTGAGCAGATTGTGAAATACTCAGACCGGCCCGTCTGGCACCAACAACCATGCCACGCTCAAAATTGCTTAAATCACCTTTCTTTCCCATTCTGACATTCAGTTTGGAGTTCAGGAGATTGTCTTGACCAGGACCACACCCCTAAATGCATTGAAGCAACTGCCATGTGATTGGTTGATTAGATAATTGCATTAATGAGAAATTAAACAGGTGTTCCTAATAATCCTTTAGGTGAGTGTATATATATATATATATATATATATATATATGTTTATCTGGTCTGCTTGAATACAATCAGAGACAATGGTAACTTTAGCTGCATTAGCCGTGGAATCAGCTAACAAGCACATTCAGAAAGGCGATTTGCAAAACATTCACAAAAAATAAAGTTCTATACTTCCATCTTCTGGATATAAAGCTGGAACACGAACAGTTGGCACTGATCCATACTTGAGAGTAATTTATTTTTTAAATTCTGCTTTATATTGACACTCATTCATAAAGCAGTCCGGTGTAAAATGATTTGTACAAACATACACAAAATTTTGTATATTTTGGGGCACGTTTCCCTCAAAAATCAAACTTGTCCACTGCGTCTTCAGTGGCTCTCATGCCGGGAGTACATGAAGAGTCTTATGTTAAATTTTACAGCCAACAACAGAACACTTATGATGCTTAAGAAGTTGAGACATTATTTTTCTCACTGAATCTGCTCCAGTGCAGAAAATAATGGCAGACTGTGTGTAGATCACTCAGGGGAGGCTCAATGATAATAGGGTGGAGTCCATCACCAGTCGTGTGTGAGGCCTGCTCTAACGTGGTAATATCAGAAAGAGGATTGGGTGGACTTTTGACGTTGTAGTGTGGTTGTGTACAAACACTGCAGACTCACATGTATATACAAACACCATGTAAAAGTGAATTTTGCATTTTAGTAAAGTAAAGTTATTACTCCACCCCCTGCATTACGTCATTAATGATTAATGATCATTAATTGTTGAGCCAATGTGGTTCAAACAACAAATGTACAACATACTGTAGTTACTATGATTTTGGGAAACAGTCATGACTAGCTAGCTGATTACTCCAATGATGCACCCACAACACAATAGGACTTTGGCCACTCACATTTTCATCAGAAAATGTTAAAATCTAGTTATCTTTACTGCATTGTTGATATTCCATATGTTTTATTTATTTATTTATTTTTACTCATAATCCTCAGATACTGATAGAACAGGGTATCCATCTTCATCCATTTGTATCAAATGTACCATTTTTATCTTTCGTCTTGATTATGTTAATTGATAAAGCTCCCCTTTAGCTGACAGACGGTCCCCTCTCTTTGGAACAGTTTTACCTGGTCACCTGAGGCACAGACTTTTTGCTCAATCACCAAAGACAAGCATTTGCTCTTTCATTGCTCATATGTCCACAGGGCAGGAAAGGGCAGGGTCAAAACAGCTCTGGAGCAGTAGCGTTAGTCGATGCATCCTTCACACTCTAATCCTCCAGTAGGAGAGGTGAACAGAATGGAAAGGACACACCTGCCAACACGCCTGTCAGCCTTAGCCCAGGAGAAGATAATTGAACAGATTCTGAACCGCAGGGAGCGCCTCAGCAGAATACAGTGGGATAATGACCACTTTGTTCCCAGGTGGACTGTTGCAGGTGAAGCAGAAGAGTTGGCTCCTTTAATGTCCTCGAATTGTCACATTTGGAGGCCATCACTGCCGGGGCTTTCATTAATCAACAGGAATAAGTTCTTCTGCAGCTTCAAGGGTCACTTCCTTTGCATACTTTTCCAAGTCTTCCTTTTTCTCTCATCTTACCTTATGTCTTCCTTCTCACAGCCATTGTTCCTCGGTTTGAGCGACTAAAATGGCTGTCGGTAGTGCTTTGCTGTGGTGTGTAGTGTGTCTAATGAGCTGGGTTTGTTGTAGTGCTGGCATTGAATGGCTAAGGCAGAGCTTGGAGGCGCCTTCAGGACTGCCTGCGGGGTCCTCGCAGGTAACACGCATATGCTGCAGTAATTAGTCTGAGAGTCGCACAGCATTAACAGAAGCAGAATATTGGAATGGCGAATGTGCACCTCTCACGCTGCTCGGCATTCACCTCCATTGACTGGTAACTGGAATATAGAGCGATGGCTCTGAGTGGCTGCCAGGGAGGAAGGGAGAAAGAATATGGTTGTAAGATAGATTTTATCCTCCAATAGATGCAGACGTGAAATTCCATACTGGTACACACGGGTTTGGTGCTGGTCAAGCTGGTGGATCTACAGTAGGTCTACCATGGCAGTACATCAGTCTGAGATAACCCAGCCATCGTCATGTAGTCCATATAATCAATCTGCCTTTTGTCATTTTTTCACCCCTTTTGATGGGGACAATGAGAGAGGTAAAATGATACAATAGAAAAACAGGAGGGGAATGAGATTGGGAATGATGTTTACCTAATTGGCACACTGCTAAAAAATTATTTAATCATTATTTTAATCTTATTTTCAAGTTAAAAAAAAAATCCTTAATTCAAGATACATTTACTTAAGAAGCAAAGTAAAATAAGATATTAAGTCTTATTTTCTGAGAAATCTAATAAAATTGAATTTATGTTGACAAAAAGAAAAATAAATTTCACCAATTTAATGATTTATAATGAATCTCAAGTAAATTATTAAAAATAAATTCTCCCCTTTTCTCCCCAATTTGGCATGCCCAATGCTCTCTAGGTTCTCATGGTGGCAGAATGACTCAATCTGGGTGGTGGAGGACGAATCTTAGTTGCCTCCGCCTCTGAGACTCCAATCCGCACATTTTATCATGTGGCTTTTTGAGCGCGTTACCGTGGAGACCTTTGGAGGCTTCAAGCTATTCTCTGCGGAATCCATGCACAACTCACCATGCTCCCCACTGAGAGCGAACCGCATTATAGCGACCACGAGGAGGTTAACCCAATTCGAACTTGCAACTCCAGGTGTGGTAGTCAGCTTCTTTACTTGCTGAGCTACCCAGGCCCATTTATCCAACATTCTTAAAACAAGATAATACTTAAAACAAGATGTACATTCACTTGAGAAGCAAAGTGTCCTACTGTAAGATATTAAGACTTTTTTCAGAGATCTAACAAAACATATTATTTAGGTGTTGTCTCAAAGTGGTATGACTTCTGAACACAAACAATTAATAGTGAATAAGGGCATAATTTTGGTCTGTTTCTAACCCAAAACTATTGTATTGTTTTTGAAAGCATGGGTTAAACCACACGAGTTGTAGGGATTACTTTAATGCTGTCTTTATGTCCTTTTTGGTGCTTGGAAGTTTTGGACCCTATTGACATGTCTCATTACGGAGATAAAACACATTAACGCGAGCAGTTTCGGGAAGTCAGTCAACAGCCACATTGCGCACCTTTCTGTCATTTTATTCCTTCAGTTTTCCATCCATCATGGAAACAGCATATGGAGAGAGAAGAATCCTTCAAAATACCTTTGTTTGTGTTCCGCAGAAGAAAGAAAGCAAACTATCCCTTTAAAACAAGAAAAAGCTGGTTGCCAGTGGGGTAAGAAAAATAAACTTAATTCAAAGGAAAAATCACAATTACCCACATGAGTGCATCAATATATATCAGAGCACATGGACAAACTGCTGGGCCATGGCACTTGACCGTTTTCCTCATTATTAAAAGTCTGTGTCTCCTGCTTTCCTTTCCATGAGTTCACTGCAAGGTTTACCTGAAAGGTGCCATAAGTGCTATTAAATGAAAGTAGGTTGTCCATCCTGACTCTTTCATCAAGAAAGTAAGTGTTCTTGAGCATCGTTTAAGCCTCATGTGAAACTTTACTGTTCATAGTCCAGCTGGCTGAGGAAAAATACATGTTTGAACATCTACAGTATAATCTCCTCCTTACTGTTTAACTATAGCTGGCCTTAAAGCTCATGCTGAGGGCAGGAAACTAATTTTTCCCCAGCCCTTGAACTGAAGCTAAGAGCAGACTTCTACTTCTATATATGTGAGAACTGTGTTAGAAGGTCACCTGTGCAGGCTTCCTCCAGTCAGCCAGCCAAAGTTTTTGATTTACACCACCAGCAAATTACTTAACTGCTGTGTTGGAGATACAGAGATACAGAATCGCTTTGTTAGTCCTCAAAGCAAGGTTCCAGGGGGTTCTGCTAGATCCGTCCCCTTACAAGACATCTTATAACATTTTATTCATCTCTTTTACCATTCAATTGCAAGACTCATTATGCAATTCAAAGTCAGTAAGAGTGGGAGGCAGATCTATGCTCTATGGATGACCCCAGCCTGTTGAGCTGAGTTTGTTGCTGCACTCCGCCAAAGGCGATCGGATGTTGTCTGGCTCTGATGGTTTCCTGGCGACGAGGGGGAAGAATTAGCACTGATCCCTAAGCTCGAGGGAAATGAGGGAGGCTGCATCAGAGGAATACACCCATCTAGCCTATGGCTTTGTACGGTTCCCTGGAAGGGACATTTTATCCTGGATTAGCTGTGACAGACTTCACTTCCCCTGCTTCTCGCAGAATGGAACGACGCAAGTCCCTTGTGTTGAATGTGTTGTTCACAGATTTGCATAATGCTGGATTGTTGTGAATGCGAGTTAGTCCACAAAAGCAGCCAAAGCAGGCTGAGGATTTATTGATGTTTGAAGGGCAGACAAGAAGAAGCAAAGGCAAAAACATGGCTTGATTATACTGAAAAGTGCATGTGCTCGCAAATGATCAAACATGTTAGAAAACATATCTTAACTGCAGTAATGTACGATTGTTGGTTCGTCATCTACGAGTAAGCCTCAGGCACACCTGTCAAGCTAAAAATCCATGGAATCTAAGCAGCTTGTAAAGGTTGCCCTCATTCCATGTCCAGCCTCGAAACACCCCTTCTGGCCCATTTCTGTCTGCCTCTATGTAATGTAACTATATATCTGTGTAGGCCACCGTATATGTCAACAGTGATGGAGCTTCAGGGAGGGACTGACAAAGAGGAGTGGCCGCAGTAGAGGAGATGACAAACAAAGTAGGGAAAAGGAAGGGTAACCTGGATGTTAATGTTCCCTGGTATTTCAGTATTGAAGTTGGCCCTATACATTTGTGGCATATAGAAGATAAGTATTGGTTTCCTAACTACATTTCTTTCTTTTTTGCCTGCCACTCGCCTGCCTCTCTAGTTGTTGCCATCATGAACTTCGTGTTGAAATAATTAGTTTGTTAATATGTTTAAGTGGGAACCTTTCAGAATGGCCCCAAAGGAAATTGAGTGGAAATTGAACTGAATATAACCTGTGTTTGGCGTCTTCAATAGCTTGAGTGTAATCGCTAATCATAATGGTTTTTTTGAAGGAACCCAAGACATATTTTATCTCACACTGCTCCAAACAGGCAATGCAGAAGGAATTAAAAAGGTTACTAGAGAGAGATGAAATCTTTCTGTTCCTGACTTTGACTTCATTTTGTCTCAGAAACATGATATCAATTTGATTCTCATAGGATTGTTTTCTCTTTTAAATGGTGCTCTAGTAATTCTACTGGACTATGACTTTGCCCTGCGTGATGCATTTCAAAATTATCCTTGCCTTGCTTACCTACAATAGATATCTAATGAAAAGCATCGTCTTCTACATGCCTATATCCATTGCCCCTTGAAGTATACAACAGCTCTCAATTTTCTGAATTATCAAAATACCTTCAGGTAAAATACTTTCAAATCCAATTTCATATTGCAATACCACTGCACACATTTTAACTCTAAGTGGCAAACAATATACATAAGCCTCCAATCGGGGTGACAGTAACACAGGGGGTCAATGAGATTTTTAATTACATTTCCACTACAGCACAAAACTGCTGCTGGGCTGAAGGAACAGTTAAATATAGTCAGGTTTTGTAATAACACATCTGTGATCCATCTGACCGTAGGCCCAAGAGCAGAGTTATTTCATTCCAATCTGCTTCTTACTTTCACCATGGCAATCACTTTTGCTTAATTACGAGATTAGAGGATCTAATTAGAAGATCTGCTGTCTTTGACATCAACACATCCTTTAAAATTAGACACTTTCATTGCCCAGAGGGTAGACTCCTTGTCAAATCGATTGTGCTTGAGTGAGTGTGATATGTTCTGTTTGCCCATGGACACGGTGACCCTGCCATTTTTTCAAAAGAGATTTCATTGTCTCAATACGGAGCGAAAAAACATTAACGTGAGCAGTCTCGGGAAGTCAGTCAACAGCCACCTTGCGCACCCTACTGTCATTTTATTCCTTCTGTTTTCCGAAACCCACTATTCCATCTAGCACATCTTTTACTTTACCTATCACTTAGCCTAATAGCAGTCCTTGAAAGTAAAAGTAAAATGCAGTGAATTGCAGCATTGTCTGTCATTGTGTAGAGAAACTGATCATTTCCATCCATCATGGAAATGGCATACGGAGAGAGAAGAATTAAGAAAATTGCCATAGTCATTCCTTCCTATTCAAAGTCAAAACAGATAAGCCTAATGCAGAGAAACTGCCTTTTTTATGATGCTTCCATCTGATTTGAGGCAAGATTTTGGGTGTTCAGTTTTTGCTTGTCAGCACATCATATGCATTTGAAAGCTTATTGAACGCTCTCATGCCTCGGTTCTCGTATTTCCCTAAATGAAGACATTTTGTGTGGAAGTTTCAGGAGTGAGTAAACGCTGGATAAATTGAATGAGATTTCAGAATTGAGAGCTTTATTAAACTTTATTTAAACAATAGGGACAACACAGAGCAACAATTAGCCTATAAATGGGCAAAGTTGATATACAGTATTAGCTAGACCATTGCAAAGCAGTTTGTCATAGCTGCAGATCTTTCATTGCAAATGTTTGATTGTTAAAAGGGATAGTTCACCCAAAAAAATGTATTCAGAAATATTAATTTACTGACCCTTATGTTGTTCCTATATATCTTAGTTTTATTTTCTGGGGAAGACAAAGTGATATCTTTATGTAGAATGACAGCCCCAGACACCATTCACTTTCAGACTGAGTCTAACATACTACCTAACTCCTTTTGTGTTCCAAGGAATGGTTTTATAATATGGTTTTGGAACAACTTTCAAATCAATTTTCATTTTTGGGTGAAATATATCTTTAAGCCCCTATATTTTGTTGACATCTGGCTATTTAGTGGTAAAATCTTGAAGCTGAATTTAATTGACTTCGGTAATGCATTTGCTGGGTTCCATGTTGGATAATTCTGTATGGTAGTTGTAAAGATAGAGTGAATGCATGCTAAGACTCTGCCTCATAGCTGAAACTGCCTCTGTGAAATGGCTCTGTGTGGAGCTGTATAATTAGAGCCTAATCATGTGATATTAACTATAAAAATCACAGGCCATTCTCAAAAAAATATTCATTATGAAAGACACAGAATTATTTTTTGTCATACCCTAACCTTAGTGTCATCAGATGATGAATAGGCTACTAGATTATTTAAAAGATTATTATTAAATACATTATTAACCAAATTAATTAATTTCAAGAATTTTTGGCATTAACAAATTAAAAAAGTGAGAAAAGTTCACATGTGAACACCCACTGATCTGTTGCAAACTTCATTTCAAATGTCCTCTGGAGGACAGTATTGCTGCTTGTGTGTCCTTTGAAAAAGTTATTAGAACCAGGCAATGAGTGCAAGATCAAGTGTAAGCCAACGGCTCAACTCGTAAAGTAAAGGCCAGCATATTTCCTTCTTACACCTATGCTAAGAACAGTGAGGCATAAACCTTCAGCATTCAGTGTTCTCCAACTGCCTTTGAAAATTCTGAATATGAGCTGTACACTTCTAACCTTTTGTCATGGTCAGCGGCATCGATCGATTGTCTGTTCTTGTCAATGATTGTTGTTGTTCCCATCTGGTCTCAAAAGTTTCACTTGAACTGCTTTGAAAAGAAAGAGATTGTAGAGAAATACTGTGAAGACACAAAGGAAGCTCATTTTTAGGTCATTCTTTAAAAAGTCTGCTACTCTCTAAAATGTCAACTCTGATGGAGACAAAAGGAGTGAAATCCATAACTGGTAGAAGAGTATCTGGGTGTGCCATGAGAGGCCACAGACTTGTCCACACCATTGTTTTGACTGAGAATATGAGAATGTCTTTCACAGTGGTGTTGATGGAACAGTTTGATGACCCTAAAGCTATCACACTTTATTGTCTTGGGAGATTACTCCAAACCAGTAAGCATGACTTCTGTAGAAAGAGATATGTAGCTGCACTTGGGTCCTTGGAGTCCTCACCTGAAAGTCCTCAGAGACATGTCCTCTCGTCCTGCTGACCAGATTGCTTTTATGGTGGTATTTTGCTCATAACTTAAGGTCTTGGCATCATACAGAGCTTTGTTTGCTCTCGTTCTTACTCTTCCACCTTTCATCTTCATTTAGACTTTGAACATCAGAATTAAATGTCAACTTTGGGTTTTGGCTTTCATTTGTGGTTGTGTGAAGTAGGGCTGAACCATGATGGAAGGATGTTACGTCTGTCTGTTACCTCACTATTCTTTGATTTGAGTTTTCTGCCTAATGGCTTTGCTTTGATACTCTAAAACTGAAGCAGTCCCACAGTTGTAATTTTGAAAGTATATCTAAAAAGAATGTATTTTAAACTTTAGAAGGATCCTGCAAACAATATTCATTTAAAGGAATAGTTCACCCAAAAATGAAAAATACTGTCTAAATTTACTCACCTTAATTTCATTCCAAACCCATTTGACTTTCTTATGAAGAACACAAAAGGCGAACGTGTCAATATTTCATATGGTCTACTTTTATAATACTTTTTGGTCCTTATTTAAGTCTTCTCCTTTTGTCTTCTGCATTAGAAAGAAATACAGTTTTGGAATAGCGAGGGTGAGAAATTATTGAAAAAGATATATTATTGGTTCAACTATTCCTATAAATCTGCAAGCCCAAGCTGTAAACTATGTTGAGGCAGGATACAGGGAATCTAATGAAAAGTTACATAATGGTCTGTGTGCTTGGGTGTGATAACTTCATTTTGGCATAAGTGGATTGTATTAAAGCAATGTACCAGATCATGAATATTCAGGTTTTCAGTATGCACTGACAACGAGTTGTAATTTCTGCAAGAGAAACTGTTCAATGGAACACCAAAGCTGATAGGATCTTTCATCAAGTCCTCTCACTGTAGTTTGGCAGAAAGTGTCAACTTTAGCTGCATGATTTGCCTATTTCAAGCAAGAAATAGTGCATAGTTTATTGCGTCTTCTAGACCAAGGGTTTTTAACAGGGGATCCGCAACCCCTAGGGGGTCCATGGTGGTGCCGCAGGGGGTCCGTAAATTACTGTTTGATCCACCACCGAAACTCGTAATAATAACTTGCATGTGAGCGAGACAGTACTACCGCTCCCTATATACATATTACGCAGTCTGCGTAGGGCACCAATTCCCAAGTGGGGCACCAGAAACTTCACCGGCTGCCCTTACTCGCACGTTATCCATTATTCAAGGACCCGGTAGTAGTCGCGGAACACAAACGATCACCTCCTGCTCACACTTTCTCCTCGCACTTGCACGTCCCTGGCAAGAGAGGAGTATGTAGTTTAGTCCATCCACATTCTGAAGCCCCTCGAACCTGCATGCCAAATCTTCCTCTTGCAGTAATCCTTTCTCATATCCTGTTGTATTTAGTTATGAACTATTTTATAAGACCCTTTTTATAAAGTTTGACGAAATTAGCCCATCGGCCATGCTCATTACGATACGCTCATAATGCAACCCATATCAGGTCAGGTCAGGTCTGATATGGATTTTTTTCGTAGTATGCAAATGTAAGCCTACAGTTTCTTGTATTAATTGCTTTTTGCCTTCAGAACAATAGCCTATACTTACTTAATATACAGTATAGGCTTATGTATATATAATATGTCTAAATATATAGTTACCGCTGAGATTATCAAGCTGCATAGGCTACACTGACAGTGACTGTCAAATCAACATAATTAAAGGTGCATACAGTAATTTTGTCCTCATTATAAAGATTTCCTCCCACAGAAATTAACTGTAATTTTGAAATGTATAAAATCGATCACTAACATGAGATGAAGACTCCGGGTATAGGCCTGTCAGTAACCTTATAAAAGTTTTTTTTTTTATTTACATTTTTGTTTTTTGTTTTTTTTCTGCATGGACAGTCTGTCTTTCTGTTTCTCTCTCTGTCTATTTATCTTAAAATTTTTTGGAGGGGGTGTGGCACAGAGATTAAAAAGGAGAATTCAAAATAACACTTAATGTCAAAAAGGTTGCAGACCTCTGCTATCCTTAATTTAATTATTATTTTAATGGCTTTGCAATGTAAACATCATAAAATATGTACATACAATAATATGGTACCATACACGTTTTTATAGGCATAAAATGCAACACTCAATTTTCAGACAATATGCAATGGTTGTCTCTGATCCATCTCTCTACATACCAAGGTGTCTTTGGCCTGAAAATGGTTGAAGACCCCTGTTCTAGACTGATCTTTCCCTTTCTCTCTCTCTTGCTCTTTCTTTCCATTTCTTCTCATATTCCTCAACACCACCTCCAGCAGCCTGAGGTGTGAACACTGAGAGCTCACAGCAATCCTCCTTCACCACAGGAGATATTTCAGAAACTGGTGACTGTGGACTCTTGGATAAGTGTCAGATCCTTCCGACAATACATTGTGCTAGCTAGAGGTGCAATGCAATGGGACACTCCAAATTGAAGTTATCCTATGACGTCGACCTTGGATGAGCTTCCCACAAAGGGCAAACCTTACCAATGCAAATAGAAGCTGTTGAACATGACCTCAGTTTAGGCACAATTAATTTGGATTAGATCAAAGGCAGTTTTTATCAGTGCCTGATGGCACTCTTGCTTGCCACTTTCAAGAGAATGTTCATATACAGTACTTACCCTCTAACTTCACATTTTTAGAGTTAATCAGCATTCTCTGTCTTCCTTCATGAACTTACTTGCTCATTTATCCAACTGGGTAATTGGGTATTCCAATCTCTTATTCTGCAATCATAAACGTTACACAGGAATACTGTTTATGGTAATGATTCTTCCATAAGCACCATGCAGTACATGTAATTATATGACTCACTCTAGTCAAATTGAGATGAGTGCGAATTTCTGGAGTCTCATTAAGATGGCAATTTCTTGAAATTATTGAATAATCCGGAGGCAAAATGGCTGGTAAGATTAGAGGTGGTGACTGGAGAATTACTCATTTCTAAACCATCTGCTTCTCAAATTAAACATTACCCAAACTGTTAGTTCACATGGACTTATTGAATTACCATTCAGTCATTGTGTTAAGGGTAGCTCCGCACGCCAGCGCACCCCCAAATATGGCGAGATCACAAGCTTCAATCTTCTTTCTCATCATCATGGCCCGGCTCCATGCAGCCCTTTCATTTATCTTCAGGCTGTGGGAGAGAAAGCGGTGGAGGGTGGAAAGGACATTAAAATCACTTTAAGCTGGATGAGAAAAGACAGTCCCGTCCCTGACCTTACTCCATTTGTTAAGTTATGTTAATTCCTATAAAATCCATTAATTACCCAAGCTGGTAAAAAGCCCATGAGCCAGTGGACAGGACCAGCACAGTATCTTGGAGAAATGTGTATTTGGAAAGAAGAGAGATCCCTGGCATTCCTATGGTCTGCTTATTCACATCTGAAGTCCAGTACACATTAACATCTTAATAGGATTGTGTGTTAAACCATGTCTCCACCCCTTTTTTTTATTTTGGACAAGCGTGAATTAGGTGCCAAGTTAATTCCCTCTGACTTTAATTGAATCTCCCATCCCTCAGAAAAAAAGGGAAATCTGAGCTCAAAATAGCCTATTAGGTTTATCAAGTAATGTTTTGTTGGGTTTGGCAGTTAGCACCGCAGCATCATTCTCACATCCCACCCCCACCCTTCTCACACAAGAGTTGTTTATGAGGTGAGATTGGGTGGGATGTTGTACAAGCACACCGCTCTGTGTTTTCTCGCTTTTCGTTATCCTCTAATAAGTTGTGGCCTGCCGTTTTTGCTTTTTTGATCTCCCCCTGGAAATCCCCTCAGCTCTCAGGCTCAGGCCACAGATGAGAGCAGGAGATTGCCGTGGGTAAACAGGGAAGGCTGATCAACTCCTCGTGACTGGATTACCAAGCTTTGGATTGCTCAGTCGCGACATCCTCCCCTTCGCCCAACTTTCCTTTCTCATTGCCGTTTTTATCAAGTGAGATGTTTGGAGTGGGGGGATGAGCACATGCACTGATAAAATAGTACACAGACTCTAAGATGTAGCAGATACTTCATACCTCTTTGTAATGGCTCCCTGTCTTTAAAAAAATACATGGTCTACACATCAAGTTTCCAAGGTATAACAAGGGTTTGTTTACTTTCGTTGTTGTGTGTTCGCTGTTCATTCTCCATCCGCCTAGATGGAATATATCACTCTGGATGATATTAAATGTGGTGTATATGATAAACTACTTAACTGATGAGAGAAGTGTTTCTAAATTTTAAATACCAATGAGAAATTTAACAAATGACAAAGGATATACCATGGTATTCCAATTTAATAGTAAAGCGAAATGTATGAAAAATAAAAAACTAAACAAAAAACTTAGTATCACCTAAAGCAAAACCCCCTTTTTAAAAACTTAACTTGGCATCCTGTGGTGGAAAGAATTGACAAATAACTTTCTAAAACTGAGGTTATTTTGCTGGGCCCTCATGCCTCCACTTCTGTTTTCTGTGATCCTTGAGTAAAAACTTGCATAATCATCTTAAAAATCTCGGTGTACTTTTTGACCCCCTGCTGCTTTTTGACAAGCAAATTAGTGCTGTCATAAAGAGTGTAGTTTTTTCCAACTTAGATCCATTGCAAAAGTAAAACACTTTCTTTCTTGTACAGAATGAAATTGTGATTCATGCAGTTATTTAATGATATTTGAACTACTGTAACTTTCTATATATCAGCCTGTCTCAATCCACATTATCTTGTTTGCAGATGGTCCAAAATGTTGATGGCAGATTGTTAACAGGAACAAAGAAAAGGGATCATATTTCTCCTGTATTAGCCTCCTTGCTTTGGCTCACGATTAAATTTAGAGTTGATTTCAAGATACTGCTCTTTACTTTCAAGGCACCGAATAGACTGACACCTGATTATATTTGTGACCTTCTTCTGCCTTACTCTGCCTCCAGGACACTCAGATCATGTAATCAAGTAATCTGTCCCCCGTCTAAGGGCAATCAGGCATTTTCTTTTCACTGCTCCAAAGCTCTGGAACAGTTTCTTTTTCACATTATGGGTTTGTCTTCACTAGCATCACTTCACTTATACTAATTTAAATAAAATTGCAAAGTCCACTGATGATGCCTTGTTCTGATTATTTTCTTCTATTTAATAATTTACTTTGATTCTAGATTGTACTGCACTTTGGTTGCAACTCATGTTGTTTTTAAATGCGCTCTATTAACAAAGTTTGATTTGATTTGACTTGACTTGGTAGTGTGCACCTGTGTCTACTTCTGTTAAGGCAAGTGCCGGCATCAAACGCTGCTGCTACTATCTGATCATATTCACATTTGGCCACTAGAGGTCTACAAAACTTAAGCTATTCATTTGGCTCTTACCACATCTTTAAATGCACAGAAGAGTGTTGCAAAAATCTCAGGTGTTACTAATTAATAGCCTTGGTGACTTAAAGATTTTTTATGTATCTCAGTGGTAGGCTCTTGACTTTGAAGATGTTGGAAGTCTGTAGAGTGATGTCCTATCTATTTTCTCCCACTTCCTCTCTTCAAACTCTTTCATTTCCGTGTCGAGTGTGAGATATTGATGAAATATTTTGCTCCTCCTTCGTGCTGTGAAAGCCAATCAAGTCCACAAACCAGCGATAACTTTGGTTTGTCATGGATCCCTACACTTGATCAATAAACTTCACATACCATTATGCCTTGCAGCCTCTGAGGCCTGCCTTGCTCTCTGGCTCAAATGGAAAAATCTTTGTTAAAAATTGCTTGTGATTCATACTTTTAGTCTTTTCGGCAGTCTGTATTTCTTTAACTTTAGCTGGTAGACAGCTCACCGTTTGTGCCAGTTTTATTTGAGTTATACTCAGGACTGTAGTTGACAGTAGAATCTAAACAACAAACCCCATCTCTTCAGAACTCCACTGTCACCCTCGTAAATGTTTAACCATTTTCAGACTATTTTTGATTCTATATTTAATTTTTTTGCACCAGTTCTATTTGTTGATTCTTGTCTATAGTTTGAGGTCTTTTTCAGGAGGATTTCAAAAATACTTCATTCTATTGAAGGCTGCATCCAAACTATCTTGCACACAAAAACACACAATACATTTACACTTACATAAATGCCATTTCAACATACTTGTTGCATACAGTATATTTTAGAATTGTTGTGATTCATATTTACCTCTCTAACAAAACTACCTGGTGTTTTTGTTCAATGCTGTGTTCAGTTTTGTTAATTCTTCTAACATGAGTCATATCCTGCTGTTGACCACATTTGTTTTGTCAGGGAATCTTGTGATTTTATGTTTATAAATATTTGTATTTGTTTATTTTATAGAGCTTATCAAAATCTTAATACAAGGCTGGGTAGATTAATTTGAGTATATTTCAGTTATAATGTCTATTTTGCTTATACATTAAAGAAATGATCTCTCAGCTAATGCTGTAAATTGCACAGGGAATCTTCTAACTTGGTACATTGCTATTTATTTAACAGATATAATAATCAATACAACCACAACTGAAGTAAACTTAAAGTAAAAAATCAGCCTTGGGATTTTAAGAATCAATATCTGGACTGTTCAAATGAAGATCATGTTTAATATTTTTACCCAGCATTTGTTTGTACATTGTGGAATCAAATAATGTAAATTTGTGCTCACGCTTGTCTTGTCTAATGAATAACATGTGGTTGCACTTTCTATGAAACCTGCTGTATATATTAAGGTATTGAGGTGCATTTCGACCGATATCTGTTTTTCGATGGACGATATCTAGAGAGCAGGATGGCCTATATAAATGCCCATAAACATAATACAATTTAACAATAGCAAATCAGATGTAAACCACATTTTTAAAGTTAAAAAACAATTTATGCAAATGTACAAAATATGCATCAATTTAAAAAACATTTGAAAACAGAAAGTGTTGACTATTTTAATGCTTTTTAATGCTGTATATAATACACCTTATAATCGGTATGCTATATAACTATAAAATATACTTATATAGTATTATACTGCAATATTTATCCATGTTGATACATGTACATTTACATTTATGCATTTGGCAGACGCTTTTATCCAAAGCGACTTACAGAGCCCTTATTACAGGGACAATCCCCCCGGAGCAACCTGGAGTTAAGTGCCTTGCTCAAGGACACAATGGTGGTGGCTGTGGGGTTCGAACCAGTGTACTTCTGATTACCAGATTACCAGTTATGACCTTAGAGTGCTTAGACCACTACACCACCACCACTCCACATGTAAAGAGTTTAATTCATGCATATTTTAATGTGTTGTAATGTATTTCACACTTTAATGGCATAACCATAAATAGATGGGTATTATAATGGATCATAACTGTTGTTGCACTTATTTATAAAAACGATGTGTATTATAAGGCATTATAAAGTCTTATACAGTCTTCACAGAAAGTGTTCTCTAAAATTTTCTTTTTAATTCCCATTTTTTGGACCTTAGAAAGTAACACATCTTCTCTGGCCTCTTTCTCCAAGACTCACGAGCAGGAACAGAAGCACAGAGATCGGTGGACCATGCGGTTATCGGAGGAGTGGTGGCAGTTGTGGTCTTTGCCATGTTGTGTCTTCTCATTGTTTTGGGACGATACTTCGCAAGACACAAAGGTAATTCCTCTTTTTCCACCTTTAGGTTTGGCACATTTTCAAGGTCAAAATACTTTCTAATTATTTTGGATGAGATTCTGGCTATTCAAAGAAGTCATTCGAGAGTGGCAGCCTACCGTTGAACCACTGTGGCTGCTTTGAATTGGCCCGTGGCTACGACCACATTAAGACTGCTGTCCCTCTGAGTGCACTGCACTGTTGTGTTCTGTAATATAAAGTGGGTGCAGCATCTCCACTTTTCATCAGGGCTACTGCCTTCATTATCGAACCACAGAGGGAGAGGATGGGAATAATCCCACTCGGAAATTAAGTTTGAAGTGGATTGCTTATTCCCACCACCTTGCATTTTCCAAGGTTAATTCCAAAGCACAAAGTCAAACTAAAAACAAAACCTCCTCAAATCTGGAGAGGATTTTATGGAAATTTTCTGTATTATTGGTGAGAAACAAACAGGTTTTTTTCTTCTCAGCATGTGTCATATTCAGTTTTTATTTCGTATCTTGTTTGTTGTATCTAATAGAGCTCAATCTTGAGGGTCAGATTTCATCTGCTGAAATATGTGCTGTAATCAAAGTGTCTCCCATGTTCCATCATGGGGTATTAGTTTGGACCGTATTACCTGCTGAAAGACAGTACAGCACAGCCAACAGCAGCATAGTGAAATTTATCTAGCTGCTCCAGATGGTCTTTAATCTCTTTTAAAACCTAGCTATTGCATCAATTAGAGTTCCTGAGGTAGGGTAGATACTGCTTTTATCAACAAGCCTTTCTTTGAAACTCACACAGGGACCTACTTCACACATGAAGCCAAGGGAGCGGACGACGCGGCGGACGCCGACACGGCCATCATAAATGCAGAGGGTGGCCACAACAACTCGGACGAGAAGAAAGAGTACTACATCTGAGTCCAGAGGCCTCTGTTGTTAATTTAATTTTTTTCATCATTTGGCGGGAGGGAGGGTGGGGCATGGGGCATTTGAGATGAGGAAGTGTTTTTTGTTTATCTGTTTGTTTGATTTTTCCTGGGGATTGAATGATGTAGAATGCTACCCGGGCAGCTGAGATGATGTAGGTATTTGTGTTACACAGGTCAGGGGTGGGTCGTTGGGGTTAGGGGTTGGGAGGGGTGGGTGGTTTACCAGACGTTGCCAGAAATGAGTGTAGAAAATGTCACCACACAGCACCTCCCCAACTGCTGGTACTTTTCTTCAATTTTCAACCATTTGCAGAAAATTCTGTGCCTTCTTCTGAATTTCTTTTCTTAGTCATGCTTTAAACCTTCTCTATCATGTCACACCACCCAAGCTCCCCTCCCCAAACACGCACACACACATACCCATCTTTAATTATAAACCTCCTGTTGGCTTTTACATGAGGGCAAGTGTACACAGCACCTCGATACATTCCACTGCACTGTGGGCATGTCCTTCCTCCTTGTTATAGCCAAAGTACTTTGAGCAGGTACTTTGGCAGCATTTTGATTTTATCAAACCTAAAAAAGCTCTAGGACACATAGCATCTGATGCCTTTAGCATAATGAGGGAAGTTCCCTCCTACCTGTCCCCCAACAATTTGATGAGACCAGTTTAAAAATCCTGAACACTGCACCTGTTTTCATTCTGACAGGCTATGTCTGCACTGCTGCAGAATGCTTTTATCCTCTGTTTACTTAATTTGTTTTTTTCTAAATTATATGTGCCAGTACATTTGAACCATTGCTGCTGTTCAGAATGAGCATAGGTGCAGACAGATGATTCTGTTGACAGATGAGTCTTATTGTCCCATTCTGCTCAGCTGAAAGCCCTAACAGGTATTTATTGTTTTGGTAGAATGATTTCTTAGGTTTGGTAGGCATTTTCATCCATACAGGTTTTCACAAAGCCGTAGTGACATAAGAGTCACCATTACTGGAAAAAGTGTCTAAATGCTGTCGCTTATGTTTGTTAGTTTGTCTATGTCTTTATCTGTCGTTTTCCTGGGCTCATGAAGGTGACCCTCTAGCACACTTAAATGACTACCTAAAAGCGAGCTGTTTTCAATTTTAGAGTCTGGTTCCAACAGCCTCTAGGGCATAAAGAGGGGCAATGATATGATTATAATAGCGTTACTACCTTAAAATGCATTTTAGCAGCTAAAAACATCTCCATGTGTGTATCTCAATTGTAGGCAAGTCTGTAAGGATGTGGCATTGATGTTAAGCAGTCCAACAAGTGTGTAATGGCATATGATTGCCTGTCAAGTTAATTGCCTGTTTCTTCTTCCCTGGAGGAAACTGTGGCAATCACAGCTAGCTTATCCTAGTGATATATATATTTGAATATAAACTGCCCAATGTCACAGACTCCATGATGCAAAATACAAACAAACCGCTACATAGAAATTATTTTTGACTTGAAGTGTAAACAATGTGCATTTTATTGTTTGTTATTGCTGTGAGTTGCTCCTGTGGGTTCCTGCTTAGAATCGGTTTGGGCTTGAAATGAGGTTAGTTTAAATTGAGAGAGTGTCCCTGAAACAAACACTCCTCCATTACAAATAAATCAAAAGAATTGCAAAAGCTTTTAATAACATTCCGAATATTTTAGGAAAATGATCGTCTATGATGTAATTAGCTACATATGTGGATTTCCCCTGCATATACAGTCATCATCAACACATGTTGCTAACCAAAAAGCTCTAGCGATACACTCAATCATCCATGTCGTCTTTGCTCTTGTGAACACACTAGACACTTCACTGATGCCTAGCTACAAATGTAGACCAGGAACTGTACTCAATAAGGGTACATTATGTAAGGTGGCTAAGATGTCAAAACTACTTTTCCTAAAGATAAGTATTTCATTTAGATGCCATAGTTTAGGCACCAACCTCTGTGTAAATAGAACTATGAGGTTGAGGGGGGGGGGGGAAACACTCTCTGGTTTGCATTATTTTCTTATTTAAAACAAGAAACATCCACTGAGACATTTTAGAGTGTGTGCATTAACCATATGAAACACTTTCAACACGTTTGTTTTCTACGTAGAATACCAATCAGAGGGAATGTCTTGCAGCTTGATGGTTACCGTTGCAGTTGAGAATACAGTTGTGTGACTTGTGCTTATAGTGAGCATTATTTAGCTTTGGTCTGGCAGCTTCTGAACAGGAATTCAGATATCCCTTCTCCTCTTTTGCAGATGTGAGAGACACAACATCAGTATACTAATTTGTGGTGTTTAGACTGGGCCGATGTACATTTTGTTGAACGTTATGTTAGACCTGTTTTAAATGTGATCGTGGTTTTAAACAGTAACCACTCGCTAATAGCCTTTTGAGGACTTAAGACAAAGAGTTGTTGGGAATACACGGTTATGCTAGTGATTTTAAAGCATCTATTTTGTTGTCTGTCTCTTGTACAGCAAGTTCAAAAAGGTTGAATTGAAAGTGTCTAAATTATAACTGCTTGTTTTCAAAATGTGAAATGGGTTTAATTTGTTTTGTTGTTTTGTTTCTGTTGATGTGTTGTTTTGTTTTTAATGCCCCTTGTTTAATAGTGCAACAGTGTTGCTGATGTAATCATTTGTTTTATTTAAACTTGAAACAGTTTTGTTTAAGCCCTGTCTCAGGTTCATATACATCTGAAGGTTTGTTTGCATCTCAGGTAGAATGCAAAGTTACGGCCCCAATTAAGGAAGTGAAATAAAAAGCGGATCAAGTTGGATCTGAAAACAAACAGTTCATTTTGCATTTGGGCTCCCTACATGTTTTATGTATTTTTTGATATATATATATATACAGTGAGGAAAATAAGTATTTGAACACCCTGCTATTTTGCAAGTTCTCCCACTTAGAAATCATGGAGGGGTCTGAAATTGTCATCGTAGGTTCATGTCCACTGTGAGAGACATAATCTAAAAAAAAATCCAGAAATCACAATGTATGATTTTTTAACTATTTATTTGTATGATACAGCTGCAAATAAGTATTTGAACACCTGAGAAAATCAATGTTAATATTTGGTACAGTAGCCTTTGTTTGCAATTAAACGCTTCCTGTAGTTTTTCACCAGGTTTGCACACACTGCAGGAGGGATTTTGGCCCACTCCTCCACACAGATCTTCTCTAGATCAGTAAGGTTTCTGGGCTGTCGCTGAGAAACACGGAGTTTGAGCTCCCTCCAAAGATTCTCTATTGGGTTTAGGTCTGGAGACTGGCTAGGCAACGTCAGAACCTTGATATGCTTCTTACAGAGCCACTCCTTGGTTATCCTGGCTGTGTGCTTCGGGTCATTGTCATGTTGGAAGCCCCAGCCTCGACCCATCTTCAATGCTCTAACTGAGGGAAGGAGGTTGTTCCCCAAAATCTCGCAATACATGGCCCCGGTCATCCTCTCCTTAATACAGTGCAGTCAGCCCTGTCCCATGTGCAGAAAAACACCCCCAAAGCATGATGCTACCACCCCCATGCTTCACAGTAGGGATGGTGTTCTTGGGATGGTACTCATCATTCTTCTTCCTCCAAACACGGTTAGTGGAATTATGACCAAAAGGTCTCATCTGACCACATGACTTTCTCCCATGACTCCTCTGGATCATCCAAATGGTCATTGGCAAACTTAAGACGGGCCTTGACATGTGCTGGTTTAAGCAGGGGAACCTTCCGTGCCATGCATGATTTCAAACCGTGACGCCTTAGTGTATTACCAACAGTAACCTTGGAAACGGTGGTCCCAGCTCTTTTCAGGTCATTGACCAGCTCCTCCCGTGTAGTTCTGGGCTGATTTTTCACCTTTCTTAGGATCATTGAGACCTCACGAGGTGAGATCTTGCACGGAGCCCCAGTCCGAGGGAGATTGACAGTCATGTTTAGCTTCTTCCATTTTCTAATGATTGCTCCAACAGTGGACCTTTTTTCACCAAGCTGCTTGGCGATTTCCCTGTAGCCCTTTCCAGCCTTGTGGAGGTGTACAATTTTGTCTCTAGTGTCTTTGGACAGCTCTTTGGTCTTGGCCATGTTAGTAGTTGGATTCTTACTGATAGTATGGGGTGGACAGGTGTCTTTATGCAGCTAATCGACCTCAAACAGGTGCATCTAATTTAGGATAATAAATGGAGTGGAGGTGGACATTTTAAAGGCAGACTAACAGGTCTTTGAGGGTCAGAATTCTAGCTGATAGACAGGTGTTCAAATACTTATTTGCAGCTGTAACATACAAATAAATAGTTAAAGAATCATACATTGTGATTTCTGGATTTTTTTTTTAGATTATGTCTCTCACAGTGGACATGCACCTACGATGACAATTTCAGACCCCTCCATGATTTCTAAGTGGGAGAACTTGCAAAATAGCAGGGTGTTCAAATACTTTTTTTCCTCACTGTATATATAATTTTTTTTTTTATTTGGTGCACTGTATAACATGTGTACGTAATGTACACATTAGGTTGAGTATTACTGTTCCTTTGTATGACTATACTTCACATATTATAGAGAGAACAGGAAATTGCAAACACAGTTAACAAGTCGACAGTTTTCTTGTGCTGATTTAAGATGGGTTAGATTCCTTGAAACTCATTGTTTTTTTGTTTGTTTTTTGTCTTTCTGCTGTACTTTGGCAATGTTACTGTGTATTAATGAAGAGAAAATGATATTCACATTCCCATACACATTTTGTATTCGTTCGTATTAGACATTTTTACAAAAAAATGGAGAGCTCTTGTCTTAATAAAAAAGAAAAGATATTAATGTTCAAAGTTATCATTGGCTTTGGTTGTATTTCTTCTAGTATCGCCTGTGATGTTATATGACAAGAAGAATAATATTTTTCTTTGAGTCAGACTTGTAAAAGCATGACTGAGAAGAGAGCTACAGTATTTTGCTGTCATCAATGATGTACACCATGCAGGGTGTTGAATCCATTTCAAAGCTGGCAGAACGTCATCAAGAAAATGAGGTAAGTTTTTCTTTCAGGATGCTTCTGGCATTAATATTTAAGATTCATCATCTTCAAGGCAGATTTTTCTGACAATCTTTCAAAAAATGAATTACATCAAATATACCCTTTTTCTTTTACACTAAAAGATTGTTTTTCCTTTCTTGAACAGTTTAGCTGTTGCTCTATTCAATCTTTATATCTTTGGAATGTTCTTTAGGACAGTGAAAATAATGCCTCATTCATAATAAAGGCACAAATGTATGTCATATCCTATGGATTTCTTTTGCAGTTTACAAAGAACATGAGCCTGTTTTTTGTTTTATTATTATTATTATTATTATTATTCATTTGACAGACACTTTTATCCAAAGTGACTTATATTTAATCACCTTAATTTGTGTTTTTCATGGGAATCAACCCCATGACCTTGGCGTTGCTTGTGCTATGCTTTACCTATTTAGATACAGTAATGAAGGGCCCTCACACTTTAATGTACAGTTTCAGTGTTCAACATATTTTATGTTACTACCATAAATTACTAAAGTATATCAATAATGTGTAATTACAAACAGCACCACAATTTGTTACAGAAAAAGTACTTGTAGTTAGATGGCATTACTCACTGCTTCTGTTAATACAGTACATAGTGACTGTAAACACAATGTAAAATAATGTTAATAAAATAAATACAAATAAAATAGTGCTTCTGCTCCAATAGGTATAGTTTAATTGAAACATTAAAACGGTATATACCATACAGTCATTGAACTGTTTGTCTGTCTATATATCTATCTAGCCAGCCTGATCTCATTTTCATATGTAGCTTATTGGTTCATCAAATTTAAATGTACATTTTTGTTTTATTTCATGCGTATATGTCCTTACGTGTGATTATTCTGGTTGAGAGCAGCAGCACACACTCTTTCAAAGTACATTTTTAGCTCTCTCGCCTACGTGCCTGTGCTGTATGTGTGTGCAGGAAAGAGATTGCTCTATCGCTCTCATCCAGAAATATGAATAACATAAGTACACTTTAAAAAGTTCCCCAACTCTGCAAATTATTAAATAGAACACGTGTTTTATCAGACTCACACTTACTACACAATGTCATTTCTAACTGAAAATGTTGACTATATCGAGACAAAATCAAATTTACTACGTATCAGGAAGATTTGAACTAATATGATGGAAATTGTACTACAACTCAGCCCGTCACATATCTGTAGCCCAACCTCTGTGTTACCTGCAAAGCTAGCACTTGTGTTGCAATGGCAAAAAAGTCAGAAAACACAATGAAGAACACAAGTGAGGGGAGAAGTCTCTATTCATCTATCATCCATACTCAAATAATGTAAAAAGAACAAAAAGTTAGCCCAAGGTGAGTTTGATCTTGACTTTAGGGTAGTAGGATACACTTGGACACAGCAGGAGGACTAAAAAGTGTGAAGTGTATTATTGTAGTATATACATACAGGTGAAACTCGAAAAATTAGAATATCGTGCAAAAGTTCATTAATTTCAGTAATTCAACTTAAAAGGTGAAACTAATATATTATATAGACTCATTACAAGCAAAGTAAGATATTTCAAGCCTTTACTTGACATAATTTTGATGATTATGGCTTACAGCTTATGAAAACCCCAAATTCAGAATCTCAGAAAATTAGAATATTGTGAAAAGGTTCAGTATTGTAGGCTCAAAGTGTCACACTCTAATCAGCTAAACACCTGCAAAGGGTTCCTGAGCCTTTAAATGGTCTCTCAGTCTGGTTCAGTTGAATTCACAATCATGGGGAAGACTGCTGACCTGACAGTTGTGCAGAAAACCATCATTGACACCCTCCACAAGGAGGGAAAGCCTCAAAAGGTAATTGCAAAAGAAGTTGGATGTTCTCAAAGTGCTGTATCAAAGCACATTAATAGAAAGTTAAGTGGAAGGGAAAAGTGTGGAAGAAAAAGGTGCACAAGCAGCAGGGATGACCGTGAGCCTGGAGAGGATTGTCAGGAAAAGGCCATTCAAATGAGTGGGGAGCTTCACAAGGAGTGGACTGAGGCTGGAGTTACTGCATCAAGAGCCACCACACACAGACGGGTCCTGGACATGGGCTTCAATGTCAAACGTCTTACCTGGGCTAAAGAAAAAAGAACTGGTCTGTTGCTCAATGGTCCAAAGTCCTCTTTTCTGATGAGAGCAAATTTTGCATCTCATTTGGAAACCAAGGTCCCAGAGTCTGGAGGAAGAATGGAGAGGCACACAATCCAAGATGCTTGAAGTCCAGTGTGAAGTTTCCACAGTCTGTGTTGGTTTGGGGAGCCATGTCATTGGCTGGTGTTGGTCCACTGTGCTTTATTAAGTCCAGAGTCAACGCAGCCGCTCTACCGGGACATTTTAGAGCACTTCATGCTTCCTTCAGCAGACAAGCTTTATGGAGATGCTGACTTCATTTTCCAGCAGGACTTGGCACCTGCCCACACTGCCAAAAGTACCAAAACCTGGTTCAATGACCATGGTATTACTGTGCTTGATTGGCCAGCAAACTCGCTTGACCTGAACCCCATAGAGAATCTATGGGGCATTGCCAAGAGAAAGATGAGAGACATGAGACCAAACAATGCAGAAGAGCTGAAGGCCGCTATTGAAGCATCTTGGTCTTCCATAACACCTCAGCAGTGCCACAGGCTGATAGCATCCATGCCACGCCGCATTGAGGCAGTAATTAATGCAAAAGGGGCCAAAACCAAGTACTGAGTACATATGCATGATTATACTTTTCAGAGGGCCGACATTTCTGTATTTAAAATCCTTTTTTTTATTGATTTCATGTAATATTCAAATTTTCTGAGATTCTGAATTTGGGGTTTTCATAAGCTGTAAGCCATAATCATCAAAATTATATCAAATAAAGGCTTGAAATATCTTACTTTGCTTGTAATGAGTCTATATAATATATTAGTTTCACCTTTTAAGTTGAATTACTGAAATTAATGAACTTTTGCACGATATTCAAATTTTTCGAGTTTCACCTGTATTTTTGTAATGGTATCTGATATTTTCTGTTTTTATTTTATGCTGTTGTATTTAATTTTATGGGCATTATTAAATGTTTTAATATGACCATTTAGTAAATGTATTTTACACATTAATTGTATTTAAATACATTTCATGAAATCTATTTCACCCATAATTTTAGATACAACTAAATTGAATAGACAAATTGAAAGAAAAAAAAAGTAGAAAGAAAAACTAAATATAAATAACTCTGGTTGTAATGACTAACACAGCTTTCACTTTCTTTTGTGTATGTTGTATTCTTTTGTGTATGAACGTGATAAGAAGTGTGTTGATGGATATTTTTTGTCTTCATACACCTAAAGCATATGCTTTCATTCTGAAACCACTTTGAAATTTGTTCAGCAGGATACTAATCATAAAATGTATTTATGAAATTCAAACAGAGATGTTTTTATTGCATTTATATTGACAAACTGTTTTTCTTAGTGTGAAGTTTAAAATATGCTTAAAATTTTGATGTTGAGTTTACGGGTACAATTTTATTTCAGATTCATGAACAGATTCATTCGGCCTCGGCCTGTTATAGACTGTGTCTTCAGTCCCTTTTGGACTCGGACTCGACTGGGATTCGATTGTTTAAAGACTCGGACTTGAGTCGAACTCAACTAAGGTGGACTCGATTAAATTTTTTTAATTAATATTTTTGAGCCACTAAACGTATATATATATATATATATATAATTTTTCAGTGACACTTTTTATTACAATAAACATAAGAATATATACAAATACTCACTGCGCACTGTGTGCAGTCACTGGCAATATGTTTAATGTCTTAACTGTGAGCATCCAAACAACACTTTTGTACTTGAAGAAGTGCCTTAGATTTTTCTTCTAATTCCCATAATTGAAAAATAACCAGTGGAGCAACTTGGAGTTTATTCCACAAGGTCCCTTCAGCAAGTAATACTCCAAAATGTATTCCTTCTGATCTACGCATAAGATCCATCTATCTATCTGTCTATCTTTCTATCTATCTTTCTATCTATCTGTCTATCTATCTGTCTATCTATCTGTCTATCTATCTGTCTGCCTGCCTGTCTTCACAATTTTTTACTTCCTTACATGCCATTCTCCAGCAATGCGACACTGCTGTGCTTTTACTCAGCTGAACTTTGACCGAGACAACCTACAGAAAGAAAATCTCTCATAGATATAGCAGCTGTCCCACTGCTTCAAACTGTCTCACGCCTGCATCCTAACCTTGCTGCCCAGAGGCAGTCTCAGTTACACTCTGCAGATGCTGACCTTGAGTTGGAGTTTCTTTCTTTTTTTTTCTCTATTTTTTCCCTCCTTCTATATGATGCCTGGTTTTTGATTGCCTGAGCAGGAGCACAGCACCAGGGTTGTCACACTGCCAAAGCTCAAAGTCACCCTCTGCTCAGATAGGATGGATCTCAAGGTACAGGCAGAGAGAAAAACAGATGTTTCTTCCAGAGAGAAACAGAAAGAGATCTGTGTTAGAAGAGAGCATTTCCTAGCTCAACAAAATGGCAGGATTTCATCATGTCCTGTAGCTTTTCAAGATTATACCAGAGCCTATAAAGATTACTTTATCTGGGATAAAAATAACATTTGAATACTTATGACACTTTTGTAAGCCGATGAGATGGAGAAGCTCTCAGCACAAATAGTTGTAATTTAACTACAGAAAAGCAGTTCTCTTGCAGTCTCATAGATAGGGAAAGCCAACATTTAAAGTTTCTGAATGGATCATTTACTGTAAGGGAGCTGGAAAAGGGAGGATCACTCACAGCAACAATTTTGTATCTTAATAGCACTGACTCTGAAGTGTGGGTTGACAGGTGAGAAGGGGACTGGTTACTGAAATTGCAACAGATTTAAGAGATTGAGCTTTAGGAATAGTCTCCACAGGTACTAGAATTGACAGATTTATCCATTTGTATTTGCATATCATCTTTGACTTATGGAAAAGTCTGATTCAGATAATAATTCTTGTTGTCATTGTAAACGCCCACACAATCCAACCCTAATTCTGCATGTTCCTAACTAACTTTTTTGTGTGAGGCCCAAACCCTCAAATGATTGGATATCTTAGGCCCTAAAAGACACGACAACTGCTTATTAAGCAAACTTTCCATGCCATTTGAAATGCATGCATTGACTGAATACAGGTTTGGCTGTCTTGCAATAACAACAGAGCAAAACAGATGACCATACATTAGATTCAATTTGACATGCATGTAAGACACTGTGAACCGTATTTATGTCTTTGAAGTCTGTTTGGCTTGACTTTCTTCTCATCTCTTGTTACTAGGATGCAGAGATTTGTGCCATGGTGACAGCCTCAGCAATAGCCTCTTGGGGGGGGGGACCTTTTCAATGACTTGAAAACAGAGCCCTTTTCAATGACTTTATAACAGATCCAGGTGATGCATTTAATGATCTGGGATCTGCAAAATAAACACAATATTCTTATTAGTTCTGTGTTGTGCTCAAACTTCACCAACCTGCTCACAAATCACCATTTCCCAGACAACAAATATTTTGTTTGGTTTTAGCCGATGCGAGAGAGCGTTAATGAGACTTTAATGAAGATAACCATGTTTGTTATATAATACACAAATGGTGCACCTAAAGCAATATAGCAGCAAGTATAATACTATCCAGTGCTCATAAATCCAAGCTGAAATATGATAAAGTCCCATGTTTGCGTGTGCTGTATATCAGATATTTGCATTGCAGGGAAAAGATGTCCTCTCTCTATCACTCTTTAGTTGGCACAAACAATAAAGATATAAGAGCTGCCTAATAAAGTCTGCAACACCGTCATTCACTGAAGCTGGTATAGCACTGCTATACAATGGCCCTAAAAATATGTGGACCCTGAAGTCACACTTAAAAATGTAAACATTTTATTGCATTAGAAACAAACTATCAAAGCAAGATGCATCTGCAAAGAAATGATGGTAGACGTCTATGGGCATGTTAAACTAAATTCTGGCCAACATGAGCACACAGGAAATCAGCATGTTGTTTCCAGTGGTGGGCCATGCATTTAAAGTCTAGGTCTTCAGTGTGATTTATGCCATTAAGAAAACACAGTTTCAAAATGAATAAGACACCCTATGTTTTTGAACATCATACATTATGTCGCAACTAACTAGTAATAACAATTGACATTTTAAAAACATGTCCACACATGAAAGCCAGAACTTGAAAGGACACTCAGGTTAGCTGAGTTAGCTCAAGCAAACCTAATTTTAACTGAATGTTTTGTGGAATGAACATCTCCCAAACAGACATTCAAAAATCATAATTTTTCATATGAATCTACCAAGAACGTCTATAATACCTGGAAAAATCTATCTAATAATATTTGCGATATGTTGCTTGGAATAAATTTCGTTTCGCCAGGGTACACGGTTATGCTGCGTTCTATTCAAGTTGGATGTGGTATATTCCTACTTGATATCTCTGACCATAAATGCATTCCATTCTCTGATATTCAGAAGATGATGTTTAAGGAAACAAAACTGCAATGCTCCTGTTAGCTTAGCAGGGGTTTGACTCTCATTAGAGATGTCTCCTAGCAACCTAAATGATAAACAATGCTGTAGCACTAGCATTTGTACTTCAGGTTTGCGATTATCAAAAGAGATTGATTATTAATGTTTTATACACCTGTTTCTGCAGTTTGTTAAACAAGCTTTAATATCATGTAATGTGGAAACTAATTTATTGATATTAATTAATAAAGTGAATGTTTATCAGTTACTTTGTATATCTCCCTGAGTGTTGACATATTTGTGTGACATCATGTACATGCATCTCGGCGAAATCAGAGTTGTGAATTTCTGCAAGAGCCTACAAGTTGTAATTCTGACTTCAAAATGTATTCCATTGCACTTTTCAAGTTGTAAAAATCGGACTTTTCGAGTTGAATCGAATGCAGCACTACTTTTAAAAACTAAAACAAAAAGCACTTACCAATTTACTTGAAGTGAAAATCACTCCTCAATAAATTAAGCAATCACACAGTGCAGAACATCTTGTGATTTAAAATTCTTAAGGATCTCTTTATCAGTGGGGATGTGACAGTGACAGCAAGATCTCGTGGTTTTTGCTGTTGTATTACGTACATCACTTAAAGCATGATTGTGTCACTCAAGGCCAGCTAGAAGGCCTGGACTGGGACAAATCCTAAAGACTACACCCACCAAGAACAAATAAATCAATCTGATTCTGTAGAAATTCTGAAGAACTGGGGGTGGAGATCAGACTCAAGCACTGCTTTGGCTTCGGGCATGCGATTTGTGAAACAGTTGTCACACTTTGCTTGTAAGCATCAAGAAATAAATTCTGACTTGATAAACTTTTTGTTTTTCTCTATTTGTTTGTAAATTAATTAATAGTAGAAAGCGATAAAAAAAATATGTGATTGAGAATGAAAGGATGAAAAATAGAGAAAGCTTTGCTGGCCCTGAGAAATCGGCACGTGTTTCCTATAGTTCCATTATCCTAGGATCGGCCACATTATGCCAACTCACTGACAAGTGCTACATCCTATCAGAAATTTTTCCATCATCTCCAGTGGGTTTACCTTCCCTTGTGCCGTGACAACAAACGTGTTGTGTTAGCAGAGTGGGAGACCTGAAATCTGAAATCATGTTGAAACTAGGAAGTAGTTGCATTTGCATAAGCAGTGACAAGCGTGGTTCAGAGGTTGCATTTTTCCCTCTAGTATTACATTTTTACTCCACTGATGGTAAGGTTTAGGTTTGAGATTTGGTTTGGGGGATACAGTTAATAAAATATGCATATAACTTCACTGTATTCCAGCTTGAAAAGCAGAATACTGCTCCCTTTACTAGCTTTTGACACCCCTCTGTGGACATTACACCCAGAAAATGGAGCTCACACGTGCCCATACACCCAACAAAATGTATTGCTTTGGCTACTGGGGCAGTATTTTGAATTTCGGTAACCACAGATTAATTAAAACTAAAGAAAATTCAACCTACTGTTTCCGATTTCACTGTGATCTCAGTCAGGTTTGACAGCCAGAAAGTGTCCAAATATATTTAGGATACATTTTTGAAAATATATCTTTTTGTTTTATAATTATTATTTTTTTTGTGAAATGTTTTGCTTGAATAACACAATATTTATGTTACAATAAAATAATCTTCACTTGGTGTGAAATTCTGTTACAACCCCAATTCTGAAAAAGTTGGGGCAGTATGAGTGATTTGTAAATTTTTTTCATATTATATATATTGAAAGCACTACAACTAAACATTGTATTATGTTTTACCTTGTGAATTTAATTGTTTTTTTGAAAATCTACAGTAATTTCCAATCAGATGATTGCAACACACTCCAAAAACGTTGGGACAGTCAAGTGTTAAGTACCACTGTGAAACATCACCATTTGTTCTAGAAACACTTATTAAGCATTAAGGCACTGAAGACACAAGTTTGTTAAGTTTTGAATGTGGAATTTCCCCCAATTCAGCCATTATGCATAGGCCTATCTTCAGCTGTACAGTTGTACAGGGTCTTCATTGCTGTATTGTGCACTTCATAATGCACCACACATTCTCAATCGTAGACAGGTCAGGACTGCAGGCAGGCCAATCTAGCACCCCCACTCTCTGCTTACAAAGCCATGCACTTGAAATGCAGGCAGTATGTGGTTTGACGATGTCCTGCTGGAAAATGCAGGGACAATCCCTGGAAAAGAAGGTGCTGGATGGCAGTATATGTAAATATGCAAATGTGTACATATCTGTCTGCGTTCATGGTGCCCTCACAGATGAGTGAGTTACCCATGCCATGGGCACTGACACACCCTTGGCCCATACAGACACTGGCATTTGGACCGGATGCTGACAACAGTATGAATGGTCCTTTTCTTCTTTGGCCTGGAGAACACGACAGCTGTGTTTCTCAAACCTTTTTGAAATGTTGACTCGGACCAGAAAACACATTTCCACTCTAAGATAAGACCGAGCCCAGAGAAGTCGGCAGCACTTCTGGACAGCGTTGATGTAGCGCTTCTGCTTTGCCTATTAAAATCTTAACTTGCATCTGTGGATGCAGCGGCAAGTGGTGTTGACTAACAAATGTTTACTAAAGTTAACTCAAGCATATGTTCATAATATCTGTTACAGATGAATGACGTTTTATAAGACAGTGACGTCTGGGGGATCGGACATCAAGCGCATTCAGAAGTGGTTTTCTTCTTGCCCTTTACGCACTGAGATTTGACCAGATTCCTTGAATCTTTAAATATATTGTGCACTATAGAGGGAGAAATGCCCCAAATCCTTCCAATTTGTTTTGGGGAACATTGTACTCAAAGTGCTGGATTATTTGCTGAAGCATCTGTTGGCAAATTGACAAGTTTCAAATGATCCTTGCTCTTGAAGGACAAGGCTGTTTATGGAGGATCCCTATATACATACTATGACTCGATTGCCTCACCTGTTTAACATCTCCTGTTTCACATCGCCTTGTTATTTCAACTCGTCAAATTGTTATAAGTCTTAAACTGTCCCTGTCTCAACTTTTTTGGAGCGTGTTACAGTCATCTGATCTGAAATTACTGTACATATTTTTTTAAAAACAAGGAAATTCACGAGGTAAAACAATATAGAACGTTTAGGTTTAATGCTTTCAATATAGTAAAAGGTGAATATAATTTACAAATCACTCATTACAAATCATGCATCCCAACTTTTTTGGATTTTGGGTCGTATAAAATGAAAAGACATTTGTACATTATACAAGTGTGACTTGTACCCAAATATTTGGTGGGATACTGTCCATGCTTGTTTCTGAATATTACATTGTAGCATCAGCTTAGCTAAAAAACGTCTCGGGTTACTTAACTGTAACCCCTGTTCCCTGATAAAAGCGGAACGAGATGCTGCGCTGATTTAGCGCTTTGAGAACAACTGTAGGTGTGACCAGCTGTGAATATTTGTGCAACACGTGAATGAAATTGACCAGAATTTATAGCCTCTGCTGGTGACATCATTGGATGCTCCAGTAGCAGGGCTATAAATAGATGTGTCATGGGTGCATCGTCAGGTATTTCGTCTGAAGAGCAGTCCTAGGGTATCCCAGTGCGGCAATGAAGCACAGCATTTCGTTCCGCTTTAATCAGGTACAGGGGTTACAGTTAAGTAACCCGAGACATTCCCTGTCAAAAAGCTACACTTTGATTTAGCGCTTTGGGAATAAGAATACCCACACCGCTGCACTGTGGATGTCCGGACCACTTCAGGTTATGTAGTTGTGCTCATAAGAGCGTGAGAGGTCTCAGACATGAGCTTGTGATGTTGACTCAAGGACTTAAGAGCCCGGAGTGGCATGAACATCCAAACTATAAAATCTTATGAATGTGTGCGGAGAGGACCAGCCTGCCACATCACAAACATGCTGCAGAGGGACCCCTCTAGCCAAGGGGTAGCGACCCCTCTGGTAGAGTGAGCCCTGATACCTTCTGGCGAAGCTTGACCGCGCACCTCGTAGGCCAGGGCAATAGCGTCCCTCACCCAATGTGACATAGTCTGCTTGGTGGCACCTCCCTGTTACGGCCCCAATGGCAAATGAATAGTTGCCCTGACTTACGCCACTGGCTAGTGAGGTGGACATAAGTCTGAAGGGCACGGACTGGACAAAGTCCATGAAGTCTTTCCTGCTCCGTAAAGGTGGGGAGCCGAAGGCTTCGAGAGTGACCGGATGTACAGTCGAGAAAGGAACCTTAGGCAAGTAGTCAGGATGAGGGTGCAAAATTGCTTTAGCCATTCCTGGGGCAAAATCTAAGCAGGCTGGCAAGACAGACAGAGTCTGTAGATCCCCAATTCTTTTAGAGAAGTAATTGCCATAAGAAAAACCATCTTGAGAGTCAGAAGTTTATCAGACGCTGACTCTAGAGAATCGAAGGGGGTCTCAACCAGACCCTCAAGGACTATTGCTAAGTTCCATGAAGGGATCCTGTTCCTAGCAGGAGGTCTCAGTCGCATAGCTCCATGAACGAAGCAAGCGAGCAGAGGAAAGTAGAAAGTTTCTGATAGGCTCATGAAGCACAACACACACAGAGTGATCTGAAGACAAAAGATCTGATGATTCACCTGTGACGCATCTATTTATAGCCCTGCTACAGGTGCATCCAATGATGTCACCAGCAGAGGCTATAAATTCTGGTAAATTTAATTGATGTGTTGCACACATATTCACAGTTGGTCACACCTAAAGTTGTTCCCAAAGTGCTAAATCAGTGCAGCATCAAAGTGTAGCTTTTTGACAGGGAACAAATAGGTTCATTACAGCTGGTTTTGCAATCTCTCACAGAAAAAGATTGCCCATTAATTTACAGGGGAAAATAAATGTTATCCTTCATTGATGCAGTTTTGTTTTCCTGGTAATCAAGTTACAAGTGAGGCCAGCATGGTTGTATTAAAATGTGAAGTGTGATAATTCAAGAAAATTACTTCTGATCCAGTCATCCAACAAAGATTTGTTTATCCACCTCCATATTCTGTGGAAATATAGTTCCCCGTCTGTCACTCACTCGACGTTGTGTCGAATGAAGCGGCACTAGGGGACTATCTTGAAGGCCTCGGTTACCTCTGAACTTGAGAAAATGCCAATGAGAATTTGGCAGACAGAATTTGCATGTCCCTCCCCCGGACATACTAGTATAAAAGGAGGAAATCGTGCATCTGTTCATTCAGATTTCTTCTTCAGAGCCGAGCGGTTGTGTGATCAGCGAGCTAAGATCACTTCTGTTCCACTCACCTCTGTAGAGCGTTTGCTGTTGGATCTACTGCGCATATCAACGGATTTCTCCTTCTCTGCACGGCAGTGCAGCTTTGCCCCTTGGTGCTTCGACATTGCTTCTAAATGAGAATATTTTTTCCTAAAAGAGTTTATTTCTCTATAAGAGCACACACAGCAGGCGTTGAACGTCCTTTTCAGGGCACGTCTTTTTAAAGATGCCCTTCCGCCCCTGTGTAGTTCCTGGATGCGGTTGATATCTCTCCGCACATAGATGTTGCCACGATCACACTGAGGTGGCGTTTGTGGATGGTTCATCAACAATTGTGCGCAGTCGGTGCTGAAATGCCTCACCTTATTCAAGCCAGGCACAGCAGTTCCTCTAGAACAATTCCAGAGGCTCCTGGGGCAAATGGTATCCTCCGCGGCGGTCGCACCGCTGGGGTTGATGCATATGAGACCGCTTCAGCACTGGCTTCAGACTAGAGTCCCGAGTTGGGCGTGGCGCCACGGCACATACTGTGTGTTCATCACCCCTGCCTGCTGCCAGACTTTCAACCCCTGGACATACCTCTGTTTTCTGAGGACAGGAGTCCCCCTACAGCAGGTGTCCCAACGCATCCTGATCACCACAGACGCCTCCGGCTGGGTTGGCATATCAACTGCCTAGAGTTGCTGGCTGTAATTCTTGCCCTGCGGAGGTTACTCATGCTACTTCGGGGCAAGTTTGTCTTGATTCGCTCAGACAGCACCACCACGATAGCATATAAATCACTAAGAGGCTGTCCCCCTCCACCTTGAAGGTTTATGTAGCTGCTATATCAGCTCACCATGACACAGTGGATGGTAAATCTCTAGGGAAGCACAATCTGATCATCAGGTTCCTTAGAGGTGCCCGGAGGCTGAACCCTCCCAGGCCATGCCTGTTCCCCTCATGGGATCTCTCCGTGGTCCTTTCAGACCTTCAGAGACCCCCCTTTGAGATGCTAGAATTAGTGGAGCTCAGAGCCCTCTCCTTTAAGATGGCCCTCCTGATTGTGCTTGCCTCCATTAAGAGGGTTGAGGTCCCGCAAGTGTTCTCTGTCAGCAACACTTGCCTGGAGTTCGGTCCGGTAGACACCCATGTCATCCTAAGACCTCAATCGGGCTACATGCCCAAGGTTCCTACGACCCCCTTCAGGGACCAGGTAGTGAACCTGCAAGCGCTGCCCCGGGAGGAGGCAGACCCAGTCTATTCGTTGCTGTGTCCGGTGCATGCTTTGCATACTTATGTGGACCGCATGCAGAGCTTTAGATGTTCTGAGCAGCTATTTGTCTGCTTTGGTGGACAGCGGAAAGGGAACGATGTCTCCAAACAGAGGCTTTCCCACTGGGTCACACCCAGGCCTTGTGGTTTTGAGCACACTCAACGAGAAGTGTGGCACCCTCGTGGGCACTAGACAATGGCACCTGGCTGGGCAACACCCAATACCTTTACGAGATTTTACAATCTCAGGGTTGAGTCGGTCTCATCCTGTGTTCTCTCAGGTCCGAGCACGTAGAACTGGGGAATACGGAACGTCTGACCCGGTGTTCCGCTTGTACAGATCGCCTTTCCCCTCCACTGAGGTGATCACGTGCACTCTTTCGCTGAGGAGAGTCCTCTAAACTCGCGCTCCTTGGTTGTTCTTCCTCCCTAGCCCGCTGGTCCGCAAATTCAGCAGAGGAATTCCCCGACCAGACCCACTACGGGTACTAATTACTCTGTTCTGGAATAGGTACTCCACAAAATGGGCCTTCGTGGATTAATCCCCCTGTGTGTATTTTCCGTGCTACAGTCCCCTTTCTGGCGGACCGCGTCTCCCTTGGGCAGACCCCGCTGTCCCCCCGGTCGCCGTGTTTGTAGCAACTACTCCCTGAGGATCTACAACCACGCCATTTGCACATGTGGCCTGAAAACCCATGTGATGTATTTTGCCACACATTACCTCCCCCCAGTCTGGGCAGATGGTGGTCTCCATGGGGTCTTTTCCCCCTGAAAGAATAGGAGTTGGAAAAGAACGCCTTCCCTGATGCATGTTATAGCATTAAATGGCCCCAGCAGCTTTAACTCTATGTGAGAAACATAGAGAGAGAAAAGCTGCGGCTGGTGCGGCCTGCTCCCATGCTTGGCACGTCACTTTGTCCCCCCCTTTCGGGATGCCGAGAACCTAAAATGTTTATGACTTATTTTTATGTGGTGTTGGGGAAGGGTACATGCAGTCTGATGCAGCCTGTTGCTTTGGCATGCAACTGCCTGCCCACACCTGCGTCAGCAGCTCACGTACACGGTTCAGCGCATCGTGTGATTGAATAGGGACCCCTGGTGTTCCCTGATGGAGGGAACGAAACGTTGTGTCCCCACGAACATGACGCTGAACCGAGCCACTGTAATGGCCGAACCTTATTCTCGGCTCCTCAGTGCAAAATGTGAATGAACAAATGCACGATTCCCTCCTTTTAGACCCGTATGTCCGGGGGAGGGACAATTCTGCAAATTCTGTCTGCCAAATTCTCATTGGCCTTTTCTCAAGTTCAGAGGTAACCGAGGCCTTCAAGAAATTCCCCTAGTATCGCTTCATACAACACAATGTCTCGTTCCCTGATGGAGGTTACAACAGTATCCCAGACATTTTTTTTATCACTGAGAAGCTTGCAAAAGATACAGCTTGCACTGAGTTTTTGTTTACCCAGCCAGTTTCAATAGAGCAGTATTATTAGGAGATTCCACAACAGCATCTGAGTGATCATTGGAATTGGCATTCTTTAATGCTGCAGGGACCTGTGGAAGATATCAGCTGGATCCTGTTATAGCACCTCAAATTGCATTCAACTGTTTTATAAGGTCAGATTGCACACATGTTCTTGCAACAACATTTTTGTCTTTTGTAATTTGTATAAATGTCACCCAGTGAAAAGGTTTTGGTGAAGGGATGTGGTGGGAAATCAATTAATCTGGTGGTGGAACGTTAATCTCTCCTCCGGTTCAAAAGAGTTAGGATGCTAATTTACTCCTGTTCTCTGCCACCATGCTATTAGCATTATATCTCTGAGGTGGCATTGCTTTTTTTATCATTTAATATGTTTTGTCATGAAATCTATTTTAATTTAAGTGATTTGCACTCTGTAAAAAAAACTCACCTAAGTTTAAAATGCTCACATTCATATCTTTAATTACCTGCCTTCACAACAGTCTTTGAACACTGAATGTATTCAGAGGATAGTTATAATTATAATTTTTTTTTTTTTTTTTTCGATGGAGACACAACATTCCCAATTACTTAAGAGTGAAGAGTTCATGCCTCTGTGGGTGAGCACAGATTGACTCAGCTCAACATGATTAACTGTGGTTTATTCTTCACTTGCAAGACAAGCATAACTGAAGCCTCTTAAGGAAAGTGTCTTCATTCTTAATTTTGTCCAACTTTATGCTTTCCTACTGGTTATATGCATAAAGTCCATCATTTGCAAGTTCATGTTATTGTCAAAGCAGTGTGTTTAGTTTATTTAGTTAAGCTCTTATCTAAAATATCAAGATATTAAAGGCAGGTGAAACTTGTATTGTAGTAGAATGATCTCGTGCTCATTGGTCCATGATGAGCAATCAGGTTGTTGAGTGCTGGAAACCTGACTATGCTCAAAACTGTTTTCTAGAGTGAAATATTGAAGGTTTGTATTTTATTTGTTTATTTGTGTACTTTTTGTCAACATAGGGGGCATGTTAATGGATAATCTGTTAACACTTTATAATAATGTTCATTAGTTAATACATACCTATTTAGGAACTAATGCAGGACAAATGAAGAGTACAGCATTAACTATTGTCACTACTACTAACTAATATGGAAGATTATTTAATTCGTACAAGTCAAATGGCAATGACAAATCAATGCCTAATGAGACATGCCCTCATGAAAAAAATAAAAAGTTCATACAGACTAAGTCAGCACTTGGATTTGATGCAACCGAAGCAGGATCTACTGTAGCCTAATTGCCCAAAGATCTCTCAACACAACTGCTAAAAACACCTTAGAAGCTGTACCATGATTTAATTGGATTATTCTTTAACCTAAGGGAGTTGATATGAATCTTTATGATCCAAATATCGACAAAAATATTCTGCTGAAGAAAGTGGTAATACTTGAGTCATTACTGATGGGTTAACAACATTTTCACTAGTAATGATTAAAGTACATTTTCTACTATTAAAGAATACCATTGGTAATTATTAGAAGAGAAATCCTGAAGAAGTTCGAAGACTCATACTGTAATATCAATTTGTGAGGTAAGCTGGCTCGTGATGATATTCTTTCAGGTGATGTTGTGATTTAGAGAGAAAATCTTTCTATAAATTATTTATGTGGTTAAAGAACACAGTAGAGAGGATGCATGTAATTGATGACAGCAGAATATTTTTTTGTTGATATGTGGATCATAAAGAGTCATATCAACTCCCTTAGGTTAAAGAATAATCCAATTAAATTGTTGTACAGCTTCTAAAGTGTTTATAGCAGTTGTGTTGTAAGTTCTTCGGGCAAATAGGCTACAGTAGGTCCTGCTTTGGGTCCTTTGGCAAAGTGCTGACTTAGTCTGTAGACATTTTTTTTCCAAGAAAACTCTTTCATGAGGGCATATCTTATTAGGCATTGATTTGTCATTGCCAGTTGGCTTGTAGTACGCTACCAACACAACAGAATTTTGAGGTGCTCATTTTGTGATAAGTAACAACTTAGTAGTTATTTTTTGTGATCAGTCGTTAGTTGGTAGTTCTTCAGTACGTATAAAATATTCATTAATTATTGAATATCTAATAGTGAACTACCCCAGTTATCAATTTGACATACACTATGAACTAATGAATTCATCTTCCATATTAGTTAGTAGTAGTGACTGAAGAGTTAATGATGTACTCTTTATTTTTCTATTTAGTTAAGTATTAACTATTATTATAGTGTTACCAATAATCCATATCCACATTAACTGACAAGAGACAAACATTACAGCATTTTATTTTAGATCTATTTCAAATGATGAATCATCACTAATTTCCATTTTGCAAAGCTTTCTATGTTATTTTTGTTATATTTTTTTTTATATAATTTTCTAAAAACATAATTGAAACAATTTTCTATTTATATTTAATTCAATCATTGTATTATTAATTTTATTTTCACTTAATACAATTTTATGTAAATATGATATTATTCCATATAAATTATTCATAATTCAGTTTCCCTTTCATTCCCTTGGGAATTTTCAGTTTTACATATTACAAATAACATTTTAATACGCAAGTTTCCACTGGTTGAAATGCAAGCCATGTTCTATGTTAGCAGTTAATTTCTATTACACCACGATACACTCTTCTCCCTACAGCAAAATACTGAGTCCTTTCTAAAACACAATTATAAAGCGAAGGACAATCCCCACAATTTCGATGCCGTATCCAAGTACTCCAAGTCTGATACTTTCTAATTCTAATTTTCACAGCATCAAAACCACATGAAGGATTTGGAATACACAGACATTGGCCCTATGGCTCAGTTGCCCATTTGCTCCTGCTACCTCTGAAGTCAAAGCACATCAAAGGTCAATCCCTGCACTCACCCACCGTCTCTTCATATCTAATCAGAATGTCAAATCTGCATCTTTCAATCGTCTGGCTGCAGATGAGAGATGGATGGAGGAATTAGCAGCCCTGGCTGTTAATGCTCCCATGAATTCTACACTTGCTTGCCCACAGGAGCTGAGAGACAGATTCTTCTGAGTACTCAGAAGTCTGATAAAGGTAATGAGCTGAAATGCAGGAATAACGAGGCAGGGGGGGGAATGCATGTGCGACACTGGCTGGAACTTATCTCTGTGCCTCACAAAGCAGAGTGTCTCCCAGCACAGCCCATGGTCTAGCAGCAGACGCCTGTGAAGAGTCAGGAGATTGCTGAGCACAGCCTGATCTTATGCAGACGTTTCTTGCAGCTGCGAGAGAACGTGGGTGATGCTGCTACTGCTTGTTCTGTTGATTGTTTTATTTCATATGCTGCACTAACTGCACAAAAACAGACTGGTTTAATTAATAAGAGGGAAACTGTTTTGTATCAGTAGAAATACTCAACGATGGATTGCATTACCTCAATGCAGCCTTTACAACAGTGGTTTTCAACTGGCTTTGCTTCAGAATTCAGATCCAATCAACTTCAGCACACAGGAATCTGGGTGTTGCAATTCCTAATGTTTAGCCACCCATTTCAGACCCATTGTGCTATTCTGGACAAGTGAATGTTCATCTCCCAAAAATCACCTGTGCTGTGCCTTTGACTTCATGTCTGAGATATTACTTTGCAAGGAAGTGAGTATAAGAAATCCGTTTTGGTCTAAGTATTATTATGGTTATGGTTAGGTTTAGGGTTAGGGCTAGGAATTCTGTGTATTAATGTAATTGTGTCATTCATGCGATTCAGTAATTTTATATTAACTACATTTTATACATTTGTTTAATACTACACAAAATTAGGCATATATTAAACCTCCAATTAATCATATTCTCTCACCTCAGATATCAAAGCATTTTCTTTCTGTTTAGGACACCTTTTGCTCTCCCCATCACAGACATAATGGAAGTGGTTTGAAAATGATTTTACATAATACTTATTGTTATAACAATAAACACATATCTACTGCTCATTTGTCCCTCATACCAATTTGATGATTACAAATGTAACATTTATGACAATTTTCAAATTTTTTTCTGATGAAGCTACAAATAAGCAAGTTGTGTGTCTGTAATCTCATTATTTTGGTTCAAATATTTTAAATTCAGATTTTTAACCAAAATTCATTTTATTTTATTAAATTGTTTGTACTAGCCTTTAACATGTCAGTCTGTGCTCAGAAAACAATACATTGATTTTTAATTGTGTTTCAATTTTAATTATCCAATATTGTCACTCTTGTCTCAACCCTGTCACTCTTCTATTACTAGACTACTTGGAAACACATGTTTTTAACACCATGTTTCATTCCAGTAAATGTATAGAATTTGTAATGCATAATACATTGACTATTCCATATTTTTGTTACAATATTCATAAATTTACTGAATAACTCAACCCCATCAGAGGTGAACAGTGAAGAAATGTGACCATGTTTTTGCTCAATGGCCACTGTTCCTTGTGCGATGTAGGACAGAAAACTAGTTGTTAAGCTTGGCCATACCCATCTGGCTATAATACACTTCAAAATATGAATAAAAGTTATGGTATTTCTTACCTGTTTCTGCATCATGCTGTTAAAGAAAGCTGAATGATATCACTTCTGGTTAATATTGTCACATATGGGTGAAACCCAACATATATGGGCTGAAAATGGTTGGTGTGACGAGGTTGAGTTCAGACTGAGGGAGAAAACTTTGTAGGCTGGTTTTTAAAATCACACACACACAAAAATAAATAATAGAGACAGAGCTGAGGCTTAGTGGCATAAAGCAGGCTAGAATAGGGGAACAAAGGGGTCCCCAGACAAATCACACTCCACCACATGCCTGTGCACACAAACACTCCACACACACGCTCACAATGAAGTTGAATATCAGTGACCAGTACAGTACTTGGTGAGAGGGGACACCACCACCAATACAGGAAAAGAGCTAGCCCCTCTGCCTTTGGCACTAGGCTCCTGAAATTAAAAAATAAATGAACAAACACAGCCAATTGGTTCACACACCAATAGGCTCTTATCAGAACAGACAGTCACTCGTTTAACCATCAGGATCAGCAAAGAGCATGAAAAGCGCAAATTAAAGGAAACCCATGGACTTGACGTGCAGTAACACATAGGGACGTTTCCGAATCTTTTTCTCAGGAGACGTAAACCTACCCGAATATGTTGGAGAGCAGAAATATCAGGTCCCCCACCATGACACATTCCCAGGTGACATGTCGAGGAATGCTGGTTAACCAAGGAAGTCTTGATGGTTAAGGTCAAAAAACCTTACTGGAATCTTAAGCTGTGGATGAGCATTCAAAACAGAACATATTTGGGTGGGTGATAATACATACAGATGTTTTGTTTATTTTTTCAGCAGAGATTTACACAATTGTTAATATAACATATTGAACATTTCTTTATTATTATTATTATTTAATGTGTAATTTTGTTTATATCATATAACCTGTCAACTGAATGTTGGCATTTGCCTAATTTTGATAGTGACACATGAAATTGCTTTAAATGAATGTAAAAAAAAAAAACTGCCTTTGACTTCAACAAGACAAGATATGGGAAGTGTTTTCTCTCCTCTTTTAAAAGTTGATAAGCCTGTTTATTTCTCTAACCTTACTCTGCATGATCAAGAGCTAAGTAGCATTTTTATTAATTGCATTCAGCTTAGTTTTTTCTCTGTTGTCAGTGACCCTATCAGAACAGACCTGTGACCCACAAGTTGAGAACCACTGTATTACATACAGAAAATAAAAACCCTACAGGGTTTTGTAATTAGGGCTAAAAATGACCTTCACTACACTAACCTCTACGAACAGCATTGCCTGATAATGTAAACATTTATGTCCGGTTAATGTCATCATTAATTATATGGCATTTACAGTTGTATATAATTCAGCTATATTTATGATGTGTAGGAATACTTTGCTTTAATGTCACCTGAATTGGTCATATTGCCAAAATGTCAGTGTGATGGGAAGCATAATTAGCTATCAAGCAATATGCTGGCCAGAGATCTGCTCTTTCACTCACAGAATCGCTCCATTACTAACATGTTCTGCAGATGTAATTGATGGTTTGTTATGTAGTTGTAATTCAGATTGTCTTCTCCCTCCTTTCTCTTCCATGGGTTGTGCGCCACAAGAGCTGAATTGACACAAGCATTGGAGCAGCTCCTAGTGGAGGCCTTAAATACAAACACGTTTTACCCACAAGAGCTACAGTGCTGGAATTACACACACTACCTTGATGTCTGCACCTTTCTTAATTGCCTGTGCAAAAAAAAAAAAAATATATATATATATATATATATATATATATATATATATATATATATATATATAAATTTTTTTTTTTTTTACTGCTTTGAATATACTAAATCAGGGGTTCTCAACCTTTTGCATGCTGGGCCCCCCAAAGCTGGTTCATTGCAGATGGGGCCCCAGTGACCCCCACCCGCCCCATGCTTTATTGTTGTTGTTATTATTATTATTATTATTATTATTATTATTATTATTGGCAGTAGCACCAGACTTCTAATGTGAGCTTGCAGGCATTATTATTATTATTATTATTAGTAGTAGTAGTAGTAGTAGTAGGCCTATCATCATTACTAGGCTATTGCTATATAATTATATGAGGTTACATGCTTTATTGTTGTTGTTGTTATTATTATTATTATTATTATTATTATCATCATCATCATCATCATCAGTAGGCCTATTATCATTACTAGGCTATTGCTATAATTAGGAATTGGCACCAGACCTCTGATATTAATTTATGCTTTATTATGCCATCAGCGTCCTGATCCATCACACTCATCTAACGTTACTCTACTCTCCTTGACGTTCAGACTTCCCGCTACTTTTTCCCTCTTCCTCCCGCCCGCCGCTGCTGCAACTGTCTTCTTCTTCTTCGACAGTAGCTTAAGCTACTGTCTGTATACTGCCACCTGCTTTACTGGAGGTCTAGCAACCCAAGTGCAAGCCACTTCACAGACACAGATAGTTGCGTGTTCTGGTTCTGAGTTAACACAATCAGAGCGTAAAAATACGGGATATTTTACGGGAAAATACTAAAACGGGAAGACAGCGGGAAAAGAGCTAAAATACGTGAGAAACCCGGAAAAAACGGGAGGGTTGACAGCTATGCAGTTCAGCAACATACATCACACGACCTGACGATCAAGAGAGCTGACAATTGACCATCACTTAATTTACCATCACCTCACAATTGAAATGTGACACTGATTTCATATGACAGTTCAACAAACAAGTTAATAATATTAAGTCACTTACATTTTAGACGAAATAATGACTGTTTTGGTCTATTTTAGCAGCGAAAATAGATCCGATGAATCCAAATCTCGCATCTCACAGCAATACTCAATCGTGTTTTGAATGATTCAGTGTTGTGAACGAATCGGTTGAGTCAAAGATTCAATGATCAATTCACAAACATCTGTCTCATTCTTGATGAATCGGCCGTTTGAACGAATCGTTTGAATGAACAACTCAATGACTCGCTTAATGAAACCGCTTATGCTTATCACCTGCAAACGCTCACTATCGACAAACCAATCAAATTTGTTCAAAACTTTTTTTTTTAAATCAGTCCAAACACATTTTCATTTTTATTCAGGAGTTATGTATATACAAAACTATAACTTTTTATGACAGTAGTTTAGTGATAAAAAAAAATGTGCCCAAAAACATTTTTTTTCCCTTCCATCGTAGCCTACTCGCGCCCCGGGAGAGTGTCCGCGCCCCACCGGTTGAGAACAACTGTACTAAATCATAAAGAAAGGCTTGTCACAATATAACAAAAAATTGGAGTTTTCACAGTAGTTTTCAGGGGGGTTTCCTTTGTTTAATCAGTGGGCAGTAGGGTTCGGAATGGTCACATAAATGAGTAGATAAAGTACATTTAAATCCATGTTTTTTTTTTCTCTCTCTCTCTCTCTCTCTCTTTCTCTGTCTCTTAGAACTTCAAAAGACACAACACCTGGCTTTGATCCCAAGATGAAAGAGCATTCATTTCCGCAAAGAGTGGACCAGATATGGCATTGCATGATGTTGCATTTTTGTTGTTGCAATTCTAAGGTACATTGCTGTAATTTGATTAGAACTATGGATAGAACTCTTTAGTTTATCTATACACTATATATGTACATGCATACTGTACATATATTTATATAGCAATTTGTCCATTACCAAGATTTCTTGCCCAATAATTCAGATATATGATGGTTCAGCAGATGTAAATAAGAACTGTCATGATCTGTGCATTGTTTAACAACATGCAACGGTTGATCTAACATTTGAACTTTTTTTGTAAACTTTGCAAAAACAGACAAAGTAGCTGGCCACATTGTGTCTAAAATGCAAGTTAGTACATTACGGCACTCTTGCTAATGTGATTTTGCTTAAGTAATAGATCTTACTACTTACTACGTCCTAAGGAACAGAATTAATCTGAGTTGACAGGCTTCTTACTTTTGCTTTCTGTTTGTATGAGGCTACGGATATTCTTTTTGTGCTTTGATTAATGTTGAGCCCTGAGCCTAACACAGCAACACTGGACTAAGAAAAAAAGTCCCACAGATAAAGAAGGGCATAATCCATCCATCCCAATTTAGCTCTATCTCGTTAAAGCCCTACAAACAGACAGTGGTGCAATTAGCATTTGGTATTTCTGATTTATTTACTGAATATGCCGGCCATGTCCCTTTACTCCAATCTCATAACTCACAAGAGGATGATGGGATTTAAAAGCTTGTCCCTGGCTTTTTACTGATCTGGTTTTTGAGACCGGAAAAGTACTTGTGGGTTCAAAGGTAAAAGAGGCTCCCACTGCTGTTTTTGGCTCTCCTGAGGGGCGTGTCTGCACTCGGAGAGAGGCGTGACCACTCCACCTCATCTATCAACCCCAAGTCCCTCTGCTTCAGTAGCAATAACATAGTCACAGGGTACCAGACCATCCGCTAAACGAGATGAGCTCTATTTCGCAATTATTCTGGCAGCCGTTGGCAAGCTCCACAAAGGCATCAGGCAAAAGGCTGCATGTTGTTGGACATCTGGTTAAGTGTCTGGCGCCGAGATGAAATAGAGGAAGTCTTGAATCTTGTCCAGGTTCCCACTTAACTCTCCCAATTCTCTGGATCTTTTGCATTTAAAATGACTTGCATGGGTAATTTGCGTCCTCCTTTGTTTTGACAATAACACCCACTGTTGAGGCTGTGGTGACCTAGATGAATCCAGACCCCTTGATCCGCATGGCTTTCATCTCCCCCAGAGTGATCTGAGAGCCATTATTTATGTGGAATTCGGTTCCTTTTCATATTAAGTGTCTTTAACTACTTTGTACTTTGATATAATATATTTATTACATGTCGTTCTATGAAACATTTGTGAGATTCGCATTTGCTAGTGCCCAGGTTGGGGTATGGGTAGGTTAGGTTTAGGTTTAGGAGTTGGGTTGGATTTTGGATGGTAGCTCTTATCTGGGGAGGTCTCAAGATTTCTTAACTCAATTTGAAATAAGTTAAATTAAAATAATGTATTCATAAGTCCTGTAAAGGTATTTTTCATTGTTAGTTAATGTTAACATGTTAATATGTTTTATTTTTGTTTTTTTGTGTAAGAACATAATACAAAGTGGGTCCTGGAATTCCATCATGGTGATAATATAACAATGTGTACTCCGTAAACCACATCTTAACGTTTTACTGTGGCGTAAGCCTCAGAATATGCAGAACATTCTGATGGTCAGGGCATTGAAAGAGTAAATACACATTTAACATTTCCAACCAAAATTAATAGACTCAGTTTCTATGAAACATAATTTAATTTCCTTTCGTAAGTTGCGTTCTTAGTGCTGCTTCAAAAATGATGAACCAAGTTTCAATCTCATTCATCTTTTTCATAAGGCTTTATTTGTCCACAACTAATGTATTTTGCTCAATAATGTTTCAGATTAGTAATTAATATTTTTCAGGACAGAAAAAGGATATTCTTTCCTTCTCTGAATGAAAGTTGCACTGTTGAATAGACATTCATAATGCATATCTAGGGTATATTGGATCCTTTGCTTATATTGTAGCTCTGTCTCTGGTTGTGTTTGTGATGGTGTCCATGCTACGAAAGGTTTCATAGTTATTTTGTTATTCATTATTAATGTAACTCAAACCTTTAGTGCCATATGTATGTATGTATGTATGTGTGCGTGTGTGTATTTAACAATTTATTATTACAACAAGGGAGACATGATCAGCAATACACTTAATATAGAAAATGAAAAAAAAAAAAAAACGAATGCTGCCAAACACTAATAAGTGTAATTTTCAAGTAGCAGTGTTCCAATGTGGTCAAGTGTTGTAGATGTGAGGATTGATGATTAAACATTGCTCTTCAGATCCCCAGGATTTGAAAGCGTGGGTAAAAGCATTTACTTGTGTCTCTGTGCAAGTAATGCTTCCAAATGACCAAGCAGGGGATATTTTAATGAAGTACAACAGAGATTTACTCTTGAGATATACTTAGGGTAATTAGAAAACCCATTTTATAATAAAGTCTAGGGAGAGTTGACAGTTTCCCAGGAAAGATTCCAAAAATTAACTTTTTTTGTGAGAGGCAGGAGGTATATTGTTGCGTTTGCTTCAATTTAAGATTCTGGAAGGTTTGGTCCAAGATCTTGTCAGATTAAAGCCTTGACAAGTGACAGAGCCACAGGTCTGTCAGCCGGGGAGGTAGATATTGAGAGAGAGAGAGCTTTCTGTTAAAAAGATGCAATAAACATCCGTTTTTTAAAACCACTTCCCACTGGTACCCTTTATGTCTGTATCATAAAGAAAATAGGTTTCTTAATTGCTTTCATTAGTTGAACTGGTGCAATTGTAAAAATCAATAATGGTAAAGAATTACTGCGATTCCACCTGTTAAAGAGTAGTGGGTGAGGGCATCACTTGTGTGTAAACACAAGGTTTCAACATAATTATGTGGAGTGTGGATAATTTTTTTTATAGTATTGATCAATTGTGACTCACTTGTTCCACAAGGTTATTTTATCTGAGGATTTAACTAGCCTGCCTACAACATCCACAGATAAGCTTTGTCTCTATCTGTGCTCTATTCTCCTCCTTAAATGCCAACACTCACAAACTACTATTTATATGTCATTGCTTCTCAACAAACCCCTTTTCCCTCTCTGGATGCCATAGAAGTGGAGAGCAATTGCATCCGGCAAAAAAGCTGAATTTATTGGAAACCTTCAGAAGTGGCACAAGGGGAATTATTTTACCAGGCATTAACACAGGCTGTGACAAGAGCACTTTGACAAAATGGGGAGCTGTCAGGACCCCTGTCACCAATCACCACAAACAGAAAGGTCCTGCAGACATACGGGACAGCCAGACAACCACTGGACCTCAGCTGGGAAAAGGACAGGAATGCAGCAGCAGTAATTTGTAATCTTCCTCTGAGAATACAACATCTCTCTCTTTGTCTGAAGAGCTTTTTAGTTTGCCTCTGATTCCAATTTTATGATCCCAATGAACTTGATGTAAATTAATGTCTACTTCCTTTCTGATGTATTTCTTTTATAAGAGTAATATGCAAATTTACTGAAAATGGTTGTATAAAGCTCTTGTCGTGGTTATGTTTCTTTATATTTTAGTGAACTTGGCACACTTCTGTTATACACAAATCACCTTTAAGTATCTAACATTATACAGAGGTGTCCACTTGTGAAAATGCTTATATATAGATATATATAAGCATTTTCACAAGTGGACAAGTCAAATGTTTTAATATTTAAAGAGAACCACATATAATTATTTCAGCATTATATATTGAATTTATGATATTTGAGGGGATTGCGATTAATTGGGCATAGCAGCGACGCCGGGGTCCATGTACATTGTGTCCAGAACCATGTGCAGCTTTAATAACAGTATAAATAGTAAAACAAGAGTAAAAAAAGTAGCAATTAAAGGGAAAATAAAAGCCAAGGAAAGGTTCAGTTCACAGACAGACAGTCCAGAAAGGCAAACCAAGAAAATCCGAGAGGCAGTGGGGTAATCCAGAAAACAGGCATAAAATCCAAAGACTCACAAGCAGGTTGGGAAATACAAGAAAACAGGCAGTAGTTAAAACACAGGGTAAACATGAATGTAATAAAAAGCTCAGAAATGTTGACAAGGCAAACAAGACTTCGCAATGAATGCATATAAACAGGGAACTTAAATAGACAGTGTTGATGTGGAACAAGTGGGTGTGTAATCAGTCTGAACGGAGGATTATGGGAGAATTGTAATCGATTCACAGCCCTAATATATATATATATATATATATATATATATATATATATATATATATATATATATATATATATATACTGTATTTGTCTTTACAGATTATATTATGAAAAAAACTATCTGAGTGAAATTTTCAAATGAAAACTTGAATCTCAGAATTAGTATCTTATTATTTGGTACACCGCCCTTTTAGTTTTAATTACAGCATCAGTGCTTGGTGTAATTTGATTACAAATCAGTTAATGTAATGTAATTACTTTTAGTCAAAAGTAGTGTTATTCATTACATTTTAGTAATCAATTACATTTACTGACTTTCAGTTGCTTTTAAATACATTTCTTGGGTTACGCATATTTCTAAAAACAATATTTATGTATAATATATTTAAAATAAGAGTAAAATTTTACAACAAGGTTGCATTTGTTAACTAAGGGATTATGTACACTCAACTGGTTGTTTTCACAAGATAAAATCTAATGGGGTGATCATCTTGTATCACCCTGAAGGGCTTTATTTTGCAATAACAACCATCTAACTGCACGTTATCCCACTTATTACATGGCTACTAACCAAATAAATAAATGGACATTAAATATTGATTTGTGTTGAAATTATTTAATTATGTGTCCACCTTCGATTTGCATCAGAGTTCGGTTGGTTCATTTTGAAAAAACAATGACTGTCTGATTACTGAAACATTGATTTGAGTTGAAATAATTTTATTAGCTTACTTCTAGAGATCGTACAGTGAAACGACAATTAGAGAAGATGACTCGCAATACGCAGATGAGCGGTCTGATATGTCTTAATCCCTGAATGTGCAGTTGTTACTGAGAAAAATCAGACCGCAAGTTCAGAATTAGTATTCCAGAGGGACATGTAATAACATTAGTTCCCCATCTGTCGCTCACTTCGACGTTGTGTCGAAGAAGCGACACTAGGGGTCTCTCTTGAGAGCCTTTTGCATCTCTGATCTATGAGAAAAGGCCAATGAGAAATTGGCAGACAGAATTTGCATGTCCTGCCACCGGACATACGGGTATAAAGGGAGGGAAATGCGTCTGTTTAACTCAGATATTTTCTTCAGAGACGACTGGTTGAGTCACACACTGTTCCTCCCATCTCTGAGTGCGATTGCTGTTGGATCTACGGCGCATATCAGCGGCCTTCTCCCTTCTCTGCATGGCAGTGCAGTTTTGCCCCTGGGCGCTTCGACAGCGCAGTAAAAGAGTTATTTCTCTAAAAGAGTTATTTTCTCTAAAAGAGCATAGACACAGCTGTCTTTGAACGTCCTTTTCAGGACGCGTCTTTATAAAGATGCCCTTCCGCTCCTGACGGCCACAGGCACTGTCTCTTGTGTCTGGGCAGCAATCACACCGAGGCAGCATTTGTGGAAGTCTCACTGCGAGAACATAACCATGGCAACGTTGCGGTCGCGGCTTTCCTTCCTCAGAAGGAACGCCACTCCAGCCACCCCCTGCATTGCTCCTTCTTCCCACGGGATTGAGGAGCACGCGCAGTCAGTGCTGAAATGCCTCACAGCGTTCAGGCCGGCACGGCGGTCCCCTTAAAACATTTCCAGAGGCTCCTGGGGCATATGGTGTCCTCCGCGGCAAGCGCACCACTGGGGTTGATGCATATTAGACCGCTTCATCACTGGCTCCAAACTCGAGTCCTGAGACGAGCATGGCGCCACAGCATGCACCGTGTGTTCATCACCCCCGCCTGCCGCCAAACTTTCAAACCCTGGACAGACCTTTGAATTCTACGGACAGGAGTCCCCTTGCAGCAGGTGTCCCGATGCGTCCTGGTCACCACAGACACCTCCAAATTGGGTTGGGGCGCCGTGTGCAACGGGCATAAATTGCCATGGCGGCGTACGCTTCCGTCACATGTCACAACTCGCCCGTCGTCTCCCCCTTTGGAGCCAGCAGCAACTCAAGTCGCTGCGTGACACTCACATCCACTACCAACCTCAACGTGGTAGTGGACGCACTAACACAACAATGCTTGCCAAGTGGAGAGTGGAGGCTTCACCCCCAGTCGGTTCAGCTGATTTGGGAACAGTTCGGCAAGGCACAGGTAGACCTGTTCGCCTCCCGAGAGACCTCCCACTGCCCGCTCTGGTACACCCGAACAGAGGCTCCCCTTGGGGCAGACGCGCTGGCACACAGTTGGCCCGTGGGGTTGCGCAAGTACGCATTTCCCCCTGTGAGCCTGCTTGCACAGGTGCTGTGCAAGGTCAGGGATGACGGGGAACAAGTTATTCTAGTGGCTCCCTATTGGCCCACTCGGACTTGGTTCTTGGATCTCGTACTCCTCGCGACAGCCCCTCCCTGGCAAATCCCCCTGAAGAAGTACCTTCTTTCTCAGGGACGTCTGGCCCCTGGATGGATGCGGAAGATCTAGCTGATCTACCACCTGCTGTCGTAAACAGGATCAACCAGGTTCTTAAGAGGCGCCCAGAGGTTAAATCTCTTTAAGCCTGTTCCCCTCCTGGGATCTCTCAGTGGTCCTCTCGGGCCTTCAGAGACCTCCCTTCGAGCCGCTAGAATCAGTCGGACTCAGGGCCCTCTCCTTGAATACAGTCCTCCTGATCACGCTTGCCTCCATCAAAAGGGTCAGGGATCTGCTAGCATTCTCTGTCAGCGACACCTGCCTGGAGTTTGGTCTGGCAGACACTCACGTGATCCTAAGACCGCGACGGCTACTTGCCAAAGGTTCCTACCACTCCCTTCAGGGACCAGGTAGTGAACCTGCAAGCACTGCCCCAGGAGGAGGCAGGCCCAGCCCCTTCGTTGCTGTGTCCAGTACGTGCTTTGCATATCTACTTGGACCACATGCAGAGCTTTAGACGTTCTGAGTAGCTCTTTGTCTGCTTTAGTGGACAGCGGAAAGGGAACGCTGTCTCCAAACAGAGGCATTCCCAATGGGTAGTAGACGCCATTACGTTGGCCTATCGCACCCAAGCCGTGACCCCCCCCTTGCGGGTCCGAGCACACTCAACAAGAAGTGTTGCGTCCTCATGGGCACTGGCCAGGGGCACCTCTCTAGCAGGCATATGCAGAGCATTGGGTTGGGCAACACCCAATACCTTTGTAAGATTTTACAATCTCAGAGTTGAGTCGGTTTCGTCCTGTGTTTTCTCAGGTCCGAGCCGGTACAACTGCAGTGGTACACGCTGACAAACTGACCGGGTGGACCGCTTGCACATAGCGCCCTATCCCTCTGCTGAGGTAATACCATGTGCCTTTACACCAGGAGATCCCATGAACTCGGCTCCCTGGATGACTCTTCCCTAGCCCTCTGGTCCGCGAATTCAGCGGAGGAATTTGCAGACCAAGACCAATGCGGGTACTCAATTTACCCTGTACTGGAATAGCTGCTCCACAGGACGGGCTCCCACGAGGACTTTTCCCACTGTGTGTATTTTCCGCGGTACGGTCCCCTTGCGAGTGGACCGCGTCTCCCTTGTGCAGTCCTCACAGACCCCCGGTCACCGTGTTTGTAGCAACTCCTCCCTCCCAATTCTCCACATGTGTCCTAAAAGCCCATGTGAAGTATTTCACCACTCTTTACCTCCCCCAGTCTGGGCAGGTGTGGTCTCCGCAGGGTCTTTCCCCCCTGAAAGAATAGGAAAACTGGGAATGATCGCCTTCCCCGAGCGTTAAGATGGCCCATGAAAAGGCGCGGCTGGGGCTGCCTGCTCCCATGCTTGGCATGTCGCCTTGTTCCCCCCTGTCAGGGGGTAAAGAACCAGAAGGCTTTGACAATTTTATAGGGCATTGGGGAAGGGTATGTGCAGTCTGGCACATCTGGTTGCTTTGGCACGTAAAATACCTGCCCGCTCCTGTGTCAGCAGTACACGTACACAGCTCAGCGCATGGTGTGATTTAAATTGGACCCCTAGTGTCACTTCTTCGACACAACATCAAAGTGAGCGACAGATGGGGAACGGAGGTTACGGATGTAACCTCTGTTCCCTGATGGAGGGAACGAGACCTTGTGTCCTCCCGGCCACGTCGCTGAACCGAGCCACTGTTGCGGCCGAACCTCATTGTCGGCTCCTCAGAAAAATCCTGAATGAAACAGACGCATTTCCCTCCCTTTATACCTGTATGTCCAGGAGCGGGACATGCAAATTCTGTCTGCCAATTTCTCATTGGCCTTTTCTCATAGATCAGGGATGCAAAAGCCTCTCAAGAGAGACCCCTAGTGTCCCTTCTTCGACACACGTCTCGTTCCCTCCATCAGGGAACGGAGGTTACATCCGTAACCTAGACGTTACACCATGATCACCTTTTCGGGATTATTTTGTGACTGTATATCCCATACATAAATTCAATAGTTTACATGAACTAACAATTAATATTATTTTTACAGCACTTATCAAATTAATGTTAATTTCAACATATACTAGAGACCTGCTAATAGTGCAGAATTTTAAATATTTCTTATTTATTTTGTCAAACATTTCTATGTTTAAAATATTTCAAAACATTTTTAATTTTTAATGTGGTCACAGATTTTTAACCCCGCTGTATGGTAGGTATATGAGTTTACTATATCCATCCATCCATCCATCGTCAACCGCTTATCCTGTGTACAGGGTCGCGGGGGGCTGGAGCCTATCCCAGCTAACATTGGGCGAAAGGCGGGGGACACCCTGGACAGGTCGCCAGTGAGTTTACTATATAAAACCTATAATTTGAATACAAAGAAACTGGAAAAAAAAATTAAATCAGCAGTCAGAACTCTGAAGCACTCTATGTCACAGTCATGAAATGTTGCCTTCAAAACAGACCTTCAATTGGTGCCTTCAATTTAAAGGAAAAACAGTGCAGTAGTTTCTTGTGCTAGGCAAAGTATTTTCCCTTATTAATTCTCCATCATAATATGTCTTGACAGAACCTCCCAAAGCTGATCCATAATGCAGTCCTGCAGAGAGCTTTACCTAGGCTAGCCTTTTGAAGAAGTCATTGCTTTGATGTATGAGGGAACAGATAAAACAGTGAAGGGAGTGAGGAGTAATTGCGCTGTGTCTACAGGGGGACCGTATTTAGCCTACACAATGACTTCAATCTCTGGCTTTCTCAGCCAAATGGACACTGCATCATACTAAAACTGGAACAGAGGTAGATGGAAAGAGCAATTTGCTCTCATAGGCCAAAGTTTAATCTCTAGATTGACACGTGAAATAAAACTGTCGATTGTTTTGTTTCCCCCGCAAATTATGGCGCTAGTATTGCAATCGTTTCTGATGAGACAGGTGAACAGGGGGCTTTTCCTCTGATGGGGTAGTTCAGAACAAGGTCAGGAAACATTGTGCTCCTCAATTGTTGGGTCAAAGCATTTTTGCTTGATGGCCTGTCCACAAGTGTTAAATGTGGCTTGAATGTCAACAGTACCTGTTTGTAAAAGTAATATTCAGTTATATTGGAGTATTGTATCAAATACCTCTCAACATTCTTTTCCACACACAAACTAAGGGTAGGTAGGAAAGTATGTAAGTAAAACAGTAAGGCATTGTGGGAGATCACTCATCAAAAGTTTGAAATTACATTAAGGTAGACAGTTGGCATTATACATTTGCTTCAAAGATAAACAAAGCACATAAAATAAGGCTGCATTCATTTTAATTTTCTGTGCTCATGTTAACTACTGTCCAGTTATATTTCGTATTTGTGCATTGACTCTTAAGCTTCACAACTAATTATTAAAACACATGCTTCATTCATATGTCATTTAGGGTTGTGTTTCTGCAGTTGCTGAGTTTTATAACTGTTTGGTCCAGTTGCAAAAACTTAAACTGGGTAACTCATCACAGTGTATAACATATTATAAATTAATAAAGAATAATTTAATAAAACAAAATAATACAAAAAAAAAATAGTTTTTATAAAATGATTAGTAATCTAATCAATAATAATGATGCACGATAGCTTAATGTTGTTCATTGTAATTTCACAGTAATTGCAATAACAAAACTTTGTGTGATAAAATGTGACCTTAAAGAAATATTCTGGGTTAAAACCACGTTCTTCAAGTTCGTATACATATTTGCATAAGTGTCAGCTGTTTCTACGTAAGCTGTGTCAGTCTTAAAACTTACAGTATATGAAAAAGCTTCAACATACTATATAAAATGTAAAAAAATAGATTTCTATACAGTATATGAATACAAACCAGTTTATATATATACAGGTGTATTGAGAATCACCCTGGCACCAACTGAAATGAACTGGGCATCACACAAGACACTAAAATATGTGGTGATTTTTTTATCACACTTCACTTAAGTGTGTGTGATAATTTTTTATTTTTTACTTTTTTTTATTTCCACGGCCTGTTTCCCTATATTTGAGTTCTACACTGAAATGTCTAGATAATGTTGAACTAGTTAAAGAAAAAGTAGATCTTGCATTCTGAAAAAACAAAAAAGGTGGGTCAGCTTGAATTATATATTTGTTTTCGAATTGACATTTTTATTCATTCCTACAATAATAAAGAAAAGAAACACACACACACACACACACACACACACACACACACACACACACACACACACACATATATATATATCAACATTTGAACCCACAACCACCCATCTCCCTCCCTATCCCCAACACCACCCTGACCCCCAACAAACATCCCCGCTGTCACGCAAGAGTAAATACACACAAAAAAGCAAACAAATACGCAAACATATATATATATATATATATATATATATATATATATATATATATATATATATATATATAGAATCATACTCAATTAAAACTATACTACTCTCTCCGTGCACCACCCTGAAAAAATAATTGACCCATTTCCCAACCAACAAATCCAAGTTTCCCCATCATCCAAATGACACCTCTTCAAAAGTCTCCACCCTCCCCATCACCGTGCATAACTCCCAAAATGGGGGAGCAACAGCTAACCTACAACCCCTCATAATAATCTGCCTGCCGATCATCACACTGGTCAGAACCCAATTCTTTATGTGACTTTTCCCCACATCAATGACCGCCCCATCGCCAAAAACACAGAGTCTGGGGCAAAATGAAACCAAATTGCTCACCACGTCACACACAAAACTATGAATCTACAATCAGAATTCCTGGATATCAATATACCATCAAAAAACATGGGCCGTGTCTCCATCCTTCGATTGGCATCGCCAGCAGGGGGATATCTCTTTAAGACCAAGCCTATACAATCTGGAAGGGGTCGAATTACATAAGGCTCACCCTTGCATCTCTAGATGCAGACTTCACGTTTTTTCAAATCTTAGCCCACAGTCCCTCCTCCAATACCAAGTTGAAATCTTTCTCCCATAATCTCTTGATAGAAGTTAAAGCTCCAACCGCCAGACTCTGAATTAGCAGGGAGTAATACACTGATGCTTCATGACCTTTTACAAAAGCAGTAATCACCATTACCATAATATCTGCACACTTTAGGGGGGTGTATGCTTCCCAATCATAGTTAAAGGGGTCAAAATTAACTCTAACTAAATCATAAAAATTTGTTGGGAATAAAATGCCCAAATACTTAATGTATCTTGAGAACTTAGAAAAGAAATTAATAATTCTGTGGAGGCAATGCATAGATCTAGAAGTGTCGGAGACAAATAATAAAATATAATCTACATAAAGCAAAATCTTATGTGCCACACCTTCCACAAACACCCCTGGAAAATCCTTTTTTATCAAGACAGACCAATAATGGGGAAAGAGCAACCCTGCCGTGTGCCCCTATCCAGAGTAAAATTATAATAATCTGAAATATTTGTTTGTACCGCCACTAACGTGTGTCTATAAAGTAACTTAATCCATCCAATAAACGTACTCCCAAACCCATACATTCCAAAATGTAAAAAGATAATCACATTCTACCATATCAATATCGGTATAAAATGAGTTGGCAGCAACTGCAGTCTGATCAGTCACCACTGACCACATGGTTTCGATGAAACGCCTAATGTTATCAGAAGAGCTGCAGCCCAGAATAAACCCCACCTGATATATATGTATAATAGATACATAACTTAATTGTTTAGCCAAAAGTTTTGACAATATTTTAACGTCTAGCTGGATCAGGGAAATTGGATGGTAACTCTTACACTCGCTTGGAACTTTGTTCTTTTTAAGAATTATGCTAATCTGGGATTGTGTTATGGTTGCAGGAAGATTTCAATTTTTTAATGATTCCATATAAACTTCTAGCAAAAGTGGTGCCAGTTCTGTAGCATAAGATCTAAAAAGCCATGTGGAATTAGGCAAGGCCTTAATTAACTCGCCAAGCTCCACTAAGGTAATCTCAGAATCAAGAGATCAGTTGTCAGTTTAAGTTCTAAAGGTTCCACAAAATCTCTAATATCTTCATCAGTAGACGAAGACATGGAACTATAGAGATAAAGATAGAATTCTTTAAAAGTCAGGAAATAAAGTCAATCTATTATATTTCATCTAGCTCAACCAACAAGTTGTGCTTTTGCTATCGCTATTGTTGTAATGAACACTTATGTTCTAGATGTAGGACATAGGCTAAATATAGAAAACTACAAAAAAATTTGATTGAGGACATCTCTCTTTTTTCAGATAAACATCTAGATCATTTTATTGCCCAGCCCTATTGATAACATTGCATTAATTTCTCACAGCAACCCAATAATCTCAGTGATGGATAGTTAAATTACAGGCTATGTTATAGTTAAAAAAAAAAGTAGTTCCCCTTCTATCACTCTCTCGACGTTGTGTCGAAGGAAGTGACACAAGGGGTCTTCTCGGACGCCGAATCGTACCTCTGAACTTGAGAAAAGGCCAATGTCAAGTTGGCAGACAGAATTTGCATGCCCCGCCCTGGACATACGGGTATAAAGGGAAGCAGGGCAGCGAATGCCAGTAAGGAATTTTTCTTTGTAGCCGAATGGTTGGGCAGCAAGCAGCTGAATCTCACTACTGTTCCTCTCACCTCTGTCAGTGAGAAGCATTGCTGTTGGATCCGCACGTAACATTTCCAGCTGGCGTTCTCTTTCTGCACGCTGTGCAGTTCACGCCCCTGGGCGCTTCGACAGCGCTTTCTTCCTGTTAAAAGAGTGTTCTCTTCATAAAAGGAGTCTATTTTCTCTAAAAGAGTTTGAGTTCCCACTCATGAAAGAGCAATACACAGCAGGCTTTGAACATCCTTTTCAAAAGGACGCATCTTTTTAAAGATGTCCTTCCATCTCTGTGTAATTCCTGGATGCGGTTGATTTCTCTCCAATTCTGACGGTCATAAACGCTGCCTCGAGTGCCTGTGTTGCAATCGCGTGCAGATGTCCGCTATGCTTTCCCGGGCCGCCGCGTGCGCGAGGCTGGACTAGATATCCCTGTCCCCCCTCATGGCTACTCGATCGGTTCCTCGGGTCACGGTGCTTCTCATAGCCACCAACCTCGCTCTCAGAGCCATGGAGGTCACAGCGCAGGCACTCGGGCGGGCGATGGCCTCCCTCGTGGTCCAGGAGCGCCATTTCTGGCTGAACATGGTTGAGATGTGCGACGTTGACAAGGCTACATTTTTCAACGCCCCCGTCTCCCAGCTTGGCCTCTTCTGCGACACCGTTGACGACTACGCCCAGCAGTTTTCGGCGGTGAAGAAGCAGATGGAGACGATATCCCCATCATGCCGCGGCGCCACCCATACAGCGCGCCCCGCTTGCTCGCGATTTCCCCACTCCCTGGGTCATCCAGTCGGTGTGCGCCGTTCTCACGGCACTCCCGACGCGTTATTACCTGCTCACCCCCCGCCACGAAGCCCCGCCCAGTACGTCAAATGCGATCGTCCCATTAGTGCCCCTCGCACAGAGTTTGGATGCGTGGCTCTCACTTCACAATCTGTCACGCTGGTTGGCCAGGACCATCCGACTCGGCTACGTGATTTAGTTCGCCCGGCTGCCGCCTCGTTTCAGCGGTATTCGCTCCACTCTAGTGCATGGCCAACAAGCCAGTGCCTTACAAGCAGAGATTTCCACCCTGCTCCTCAAGGACACGATACAGCCCGTCCCTCCAGCCGAGATGAAGAAGGGTTTCTACAGCCCTTACTTCATCTTACCCAAGCGGTGGGTTGCGACCAATCTTGGACTTGCGAGTTCTCAACCGGGCCCTGCACAAACTCCCATTCAAAATGCTCACACAGAAACGTTCAACAGCTAGATTGGCTCGTGGCGGTAGACCTGAAGGACGCGTACTTCCATGTCTCCATTTTGCCGCGACACCGACCCTTCTTACGGTTCACGTTCGACGGCCGCAGGACATGGTTCCAGTAATCCATGTCCTTAGTCTGCTTGTCTTCAGCAAACTGTTTGTGGGCTTTCTTGTGAATCATCTTTAGAAGAGGCTTTCTTCTGGGACGACAGCCATGCAGTGTGCGGCGTATGGTCTGAGCACTGACAGGCTGATCCCCACCCCCTTCAACCTCTGCAGCAATGCTGGCAGAACTCATACATCTATTTCCCAAAGACAACCTCTGGATATGACGCTGAGCACATGCACTCAACTTCTTTGGTCGAACATGGCGAGGCCTGTTCTGAGTAGAACCTGTCCTGTTAAACCGCTGTATGGTCTTGGCCACCGTGCAGCAGCTCAGTGTCAGAGTTTTGGCAATCTTCTTATAGCCTAGGCCATCTTTATGTAGAGCAACAATTCTTTTTTTCAGATCCTCAGAGAGTTCTTTGCCATGAGGTGCCATGTTGAACTTCCAGTGACCAGTATGAGTGAGTGTGAGAGCGATGACACCAAATTTAACACACCTGCTCCCCATTCACACCTGAGACCTTGTAACACTAACGAGTCACATGACACACGTGACACACTTTTGTTGCCAGCGGTTTAGACATTAATGGCTGTGTGTTGAGTTATTTTGAGGGGACAGCAAATTTACACTGTTATACAAGCTGTACACTCACTACTTTACATTGTAGCAAAGTGTCATTTCTTCAGTGTTGTCACATGAAAAGGTAAAATCAAATATTAACAAAAATGTGAGGGGTGTACTCACTTTTGTGAGATACTGTAAGTATATACAGGTCCTTCTCAAAAAATTAGCATATTGTGATAAAGGTAATTATTTTCCATAATGTAATGATAAAAATTAAACTTTCATATATTTTAGATTCATTGCACACCAACTGAAATATTTCAGGTCTTTTATTGTTTTAATACCGATGATTTTGGCATACAGCTCATGAAAACCCAAAATTCCTATCTCAAAAAAATAGCATATCATGAAAAGGGTCTCTAAACGAGCTATTAACCTAATCATCTGAATCAACTAATTAACTCTAAACACCTGCAAAAGATTCCTGAGGCTTTTAAAAACTCCCAGCCTGTTTCATTACTCAAAACCGCAATCATGGGTAAGACTGCCGACCTGACTGCAGTCCAGAAGGCCATCATTGACACCCTCAAGCAAGAGGGTAAGACACAGAAAGACATTTCTGAACAAATAGGCTGTTCCCAGTGTGCTGTATCAAGGCACCTCAGTGGGAAGTCTGTGGGAAGGAAAAAGTGTGGCAAAAAACGCTGCACAATGAGAAGAGGTGACCGGACCCTGAGGAAGATTGTGGAGAAGGACCGATTCCAGACCTTGGGGGACCTGCGGAAGCAGTGGACTGAGTCTGGAGTAGAAACATCCCCGCATTCCCCAGGTCAAGCCACTTTTGAACCAGAAACGGCAGCAGAAGCGCCTGACCTGGGCTACAGAGAAGCAGCACTGGACTGTTGCTCAGTGGTCCAAAGTACTTTTTTCGGATGAAAGCAAATTTTGCATGTCATTCGGAAATCAAGGTGCCAGAGTCTGGAGGAAGACTGGGGAGAAGGAAATGCCAAAATGCCTGAAGTCCAGTGTCAAGTACCCACAGTCAGTGATGGTCTGGGGTGCCATGTCAGCTGCTGGTGTTGGTCCACTGTGTTTTATCAAGGGCAGGGTCAATGCAGCTAGCTATCAGGAGATTTTGGAGCACTTAATGCTTCCATCTGCTGAAAAGCTTTATGGAGATGAAGATTTCATTTTTCAGCACGACCTGGCACCTGCTCACAGTGCCAAAACCACTGGTAAATGGTTTACTGACCATGGTATTACTGTGCTCAATTGGCCTGCCAACTCTCCTGACCTGAACCCCATAGAGAATCTGTGGGATATTGTGAAGAGAAAGTTGAGAGGTTCCTCTCCGGGAACCAGCACCTTATCGTGGTGGAGAGGTTTGTGTGCCCTTATGATCCTGAGGGTTGTGTTGTCTGGAGCCATGTGCTCCTGGTAGGGTCTCCCAAGGCAAAGTGGTCTCAGGTGAGGGGCCAGACTAAGAATGGTTCAAAATGACTCATGGATAAAACGGCAAGAGGAGGAGTTACCCTGCCCAGAGGAAGCCCGGGGCCCCTGTCTGGAGCCAGGCCCAGATGGAGGGCTCGTCTGCGAGCGCCTGGTGGCCGGGCTTGTCACGGAGCCTGGCCGGGCACAGCCCGAAGAAGCAACGTGGAACCCCCCTCTACATCCCTTGGGTCCACCACCCATTGGAGGAACCGCAGGAGTCGGGTGCGCTGCCATATGGGCGGCAGTGAAGGCCGTGGGCCTCGACGGACCAGACCCGGGCAGCAAAGGCTTGCTCTGGGGACGTGGAATGTCACCTCACTGGGGGGGAAGGAGCCGGAACTAGTGAGGGAGGTGGAGTGTTACCAGTTGGATCTGGTGGGGCTTACATCAACGCACAGTTTTGGCTCTGGATCCGTACTCCTGGATAGGGGATGGACTCTATTCTTCTCTGGAGTTTCCCAGGGTGTGAGGCGACGGGCGGGTGTGGGGATACTCACGAGTTCCTGGCTGAGCGCCACTACGTTGGAGTTTACCCCGGTGGACGAGAGGGTCGCCTCCCTACGCCTACGGGTTGTGGGGGGGAAAACTCTGACTGTTGTCTGTGCATATGCACCGAACAGCAGTTCAGAGTATTCTGCCTTCTTGGAGACCCTGAATAGGGCCCCAGTAGGGGACTCCATAGTGATGCTGGGTGACTTCAACGCACACGTGGGAAATGACAGGGACACCTGTAAAGGCGTGATTGGGAGGAACGGCCTCCCTGATCTGAACTCAAGTGGATGTTTGTTATTGGATTTCTGTGCTAGTCATGGATTATCTATAACAAACACCATGTTCGAACATAAGGATGCTCATAAGTGTACGTGGTACCAGAGCACCCTAGGCCGAAGGTCGATGATCGATTTTGTAATCGTGTCGTCGGATCTGAGGCCATATGTTTTGGACACTCGGGTAAAGAGAGGGGCAGAGCTGTCAACCGATCACCATCTGGTGGTGAGTTGGGTCAGGGGGTGGGGAAAGACTCTGGACAGACCTGGGAAGCCCAAGCGAGTAGTGCGGGTGAACTGGGAACGTTTGGAGGAGGTCCCTGTCCGCGAGATCTTCAACTCACACCTCCGGCGGAGCTTTTCAGGCATCCCTGTGGAGGTTGGGGACATTGAACCGGAGTGGGCAATGTTCAAAGCTTCCATTGCCGAAGCCGCGGTGCAGAGCTGCGGCCTCAAGGTTTTAGGTGCCGCAAGGGGTGGTAACCCTCGAACACCATGGTGGAAACTGGTGGTCAGGGAAGCCGTCCGACTGAAGAAAGAGGCCTTCCGGGATTTGTTGTCCCTGAGGTCTCCGGAGGCAGTTGCAAGGTATCGACAGGCCCGAAGGGCTGCGGCCTCGGCCGTGAGGGAGGCAAAGCAGTGGGTGTGGGAAAAGTTCGGAGAAGCCATGGAGAAGGACTTTCGGTCCACACCAAAGTGCTTCTGGAAAACCGTCCGCCACCTTAGGAGGGGGAAACGGGGAACCATTCAAGCTGTATACAGCAAAGATGGGATGCTGTTGACCTCAACCGAGGAGGTTATTGGGCGGTGGAAGGAAAACTTTGAAGAACTCCTAAATCCCAACACGCTCTCTATGGTAGAGGCAGAGCCGGAGGATGATGGGGGATCAGATTCTATTTCCCTGGGGGAGGTCACTGAGGTAGTCAAACAACTCCGCAGTGGCAAAGCCCCGGGGATTGATGAGATCCGACCAGAAATGCTGAAAGCTCTGGATGTGGAGGGGTGTCATGGATGACACGCCTCTTCAACATTGCGTGGAAATCTGGGACAGTGCCTAAGGAGTGGCAGAACGGGGTGGTGGTTCCCCTCTTCAAAAGGGGGATCAGAGAGTGTGTGCCAACTACAGGGGTATCACACTTCTCAGCCTCCCTGGTAAAGTTTACTCCAAGGTGCTGGAGAGGAGGGTTCGGCCGATTGTCGAACCTCAGATTGAAGAGGAACAATGCGGTTTTCGGTCCTGGCCGTGGAACGACGGACCAGATCTTTACTCTCGCAAGGATCCTGGAGGGGGCCTGGGAGTATGCCCATCCGGTCTACATGTGTTTTGTGGATCTGGAGAAGGCATATGACCGGGTCCCCGGGAGAGACTGTGGGAGGTGCTGCTGGAGTACGGGGTGGGGGGTCCCTTCTTAGGGCGATCCAATCCCTGTACGTCCAAAGCGAGGGCTGTGTCCGGGTCCTCGGCACAAAGTCGAGTTCATTCCATGTGGGGGTTGGTCTCCGCCAAGGCTGCGCTTTGTCACCAATCCTGTTTGTGATATTCATGGACAGGATATCGAGGCGTAGTCGGGGTGGGGAAGGTGTGCGGTTCGGTGGGCTGGGGATCTCATCGCTGCTTTTTGCAGATGATGTTGTCTTCATGTCATCATCAGTCCGTGACCTTCAGCTCTCACTGGATCGCTTGGCAGTCGAGTGTGAAGCAGCTGGGATGAGGATTAGCACCTCTAAATCTGAGGCCATGGGTCTCAGCAGGAAACCGATGGAGTGCGTACTCCAGGTAGGGAATGAAGTTTTGCCCCAAGTGAAGGAGTTCAAGTACCTCAGGGTCTTGTTCACGAGTGAGGAGACAATGGAGCGGGAGGTTGGCCGGAGAGTCGGGGCAGCAGGGGCGGTATTGCACTCGCTCTATCGCACCGTTGTCACGAAAAGAGAGCTGAGCCAAAAGGCAAAGCTCTCGATCTACCGGTCAATTTTTGTTCCTACCCTCACCTATGGTCATGAAGGTTGGGTCATGACCAAAAGAACTAGGTCGCGAGTACAAGCGGCCGAAATGGGCTTCCTCAGAAGGGTGGCGGGCTTCTCCCTTAGAGATAGGGTGAGGAGCTCAGTCATCCGTGAGGAGCTCGGAGTAGAGCCGCTGCTCCTTTGCGTTGAAAGGAGTCAGTTGAGGTGGTTTGGGCATCTGGTAAGGATGCCCCCTGGCCGCCTCCCTAGGGAGGTGTTTCAGGCACGTCCAGCTGGGAGGAGGCCTCGGGGAAGACCCAGGACTAGGTGGAGAGATTACATCTCCACACTGGCCTGGGAACGCCTCGGGGTCGCCCAGTCAGAGCTGGTTAATGTGGCTCGGGATAGGGAAGTTTGGGGCCCCCTGCTGGAGCAGCTGCCCCCGCGAACCGACTTCGGATAAGCGGTTGAAGATGGATGGATGGATGGAAAGTTGAGAGACGCAAGACCCAACACTCTGGATGAGCTTAAGGCCGCTATCGAAGCATCCTGGGCCTCCATAACACCTCAGCAGTGCCACAGGCTGATTGCCTCCATGCCACGCCGCATTGAAGCAGTCATTTCTGCTAAAGGATTCCCGACCAAGTATTGAGTGCATAAATGAACATAATTATTTGAAGGTTGACTTTTTTTTGGTATTAAAAACACTTCTTTTATTGGTCGGATGAAATATGCTAATTTTTTGAGATAGGAATTTTGGGTTTTCATGAGCTGTATGCCAAAATCATCAGTATTAAAACAATAAAAGACCTGAAATATTTCAGTTGGTGTGCAATGAATCTAAAATATATGAAAGTTTAATTTTTATCATGACATTATGGAAAATAATGACCTTTATCACAATATGCTAATTTTTTGAGAAGGACCTGTATATATATATATATATATATATATATATATATATATATATACAATCAAAAACTTTTTTTAATGTTGTAAATCATTGCAAATTTATGCCTTTCAGACTGATACAAAATGTAAAATCATAAGCACCTCAAATAATCTAGCCCAGGGTGATATTATAAATGAGCTCAGCCTGAACAAAATTTGAGATTTTATTTGAGATAAGAAGCTCACAGCAAAGGCTTTTCTGTTGTTGTTGTAAACATTCATTGACTGAACATTTAGAGTATGTAGAATTTAAAGTCACTACGCCACAGTGAGTATGAGCAGCCGAAGCTTAAGCAACCATTTGGCAGTGAAGTGTTTATCACTCCCAAATTTAATTAAAGTGTGTGGCTCTCACAACTCGCACAGTATAATTGGATGAATGCTTTCCATGCTTCGAGGTTACCAACATGTGACTATCTCACCAAGGAGATGACATGATTCTGGGCTACTTTTGGGCATTTCCCTCTCCAAGCATCAGTGGTCCATTCTTACCTCTTGTTTCATCACCTAGCTCTGCTGCAGTGGACCTTAGTGGCACCATGTGTGACATGCCTGTCAGTCTAACCTTGAATCATTGCAAGTCACCAGCAAACCAGAGGAAGCCAATGATAATTTAAAATCTCAATGTGTTGTCACCAAGACTGCCATGCTTAAAACCAGGATCTCAACAAAACAAAATATGATATGGGACGGTAAAATCTGCAGCATTGTTTGTTATTTCTGAGGTGTATAGAATGGTGAAAATTGTCATCTTCGAAACATGATTGGATGAATATGCGACTTGGGAACCAATGAGAAATGACATGCCCTGTTAAAATTCAACCGTATTAGACATTCTTTGTTCTGCAGAGTGAAGAAAAACAGCCATATATGCTTGTGGAAAATTTGTGAAATTGGGGGGAAACAAGGCTGCTTTGCCATAAGCTGAGGATTGATTTGGCTTTCTATTCTTCATCTTAAGTAGGACTAAGTCTCACGCAAAGTTAAAGCCAAATAGCGAGAGAGAAATGAAGGTTATATACACATCGCTTCCAAACTTCTTTCCATTTTAGTGAGTTTTTCGGAGCTTATGGTGACATTCGTAATCAGCCTCAAATCTAGCTTGAAAAGAAAAATAAATCTAATTTGATAAGGAGGTAATGAAGCCTCACAGTAATTATCAAAGATAACCTATTTGTGGCACTGGTTGAGCAATGATGAAAATTCTATTTAAAATAGTTGGCTGATTTCTCTATTTTGATCAGTGCGAATCAAGATACGGTGTGCTTTATTACCCTTGCCAATTTACTTTGAACTCTCCAAGATGCCAGGGATCATTACTTTAAGTATCCTCAGACACCCTCCTGTTACTAGGTAATTCAAAGCAAGAGGTTTGAAGTCCCCGCTCATAGCTGAGGTATTGCATAGGTGCTAAAGTCTTGTCTGCGAGCATGCATATGAAATAAGCCCTTTGGAGTGGACAGTGGACCAAATAATTTACCTCCAGTGTCATTATCAACAAGGTCATTATTTTCCTTTGATTTGCCAAGTTAACACTGATCATATTTTTAATTAAAAAAAATTTAAGACACAAGCTGTGACAAAGGCAGGCAGAGAATGTGGATCTAAATGCAGCTTTTTATTAATAAAAACAGGGAAAACACAGGACAAAGAAAAACAAAGGAAACCTAGCACAGGGCATAGTGACACATGCAATAACCAACAAAGCAAACAAGAAAACTAAGGGCTTAAATAAAAAAAGGAACAAACAAGGGAATGAGGAACACCTGGAGAAACAATCAGGGAATGAGAACTAATCAGGGGAAAACCAATAATAAAATGAAACTACAAAAGGACTACAAAAACCAAACAGGAAATAAACTTCAACATAAAAGCACAAAAACAAAAGACAACAGAGAACATGACAGAGCCCCCACTTTAAGGAGCGGATTCCAGATGCTCCAAAAAAGCAAAAAAAAAAAAAATTGTCCAAGGGGGCAAACAGGCAGTCCAAGGGGGCACAAGGGGCAAACAGGCGGTCCAACGGGGCACAAGGGGCAGACAGGCAGTCCAAGGGGGCACAAGGGGCAAACAGAGCAGTCCACAGGACGTGGACTGGGTCAGGAGGCCTGGGAGGAGGCCACAGGACAGGGGCCGGGTCAGGAGGCCTGAGAGGAGGCCACAGGACAGGGGCCGGGTCAGGTGGCCTGGGAGGAGACCACAGGTCAGGGACCGGGTCAGGAGGCCTGGGAGGAGGCCACAGGTCAGGGACCGCGTCAGGAGGCCTGGGAGGAGGCCACAGGACGGGAACAGGGTCAGGGGGCCTGGGAGGAGGCTACAGGATGGGAACAGGGTCAGGAGGCCTAGGAGGAGGCCACAGGACAGGAACAGGGTCAGGAGGCCTGGGAGGAGGCCACAGGACGGGAACAGGGTCAGGAGGCCTGGGAGGAGGCCGCAGGACAGGAACAGGGGAAACAAAAACAGGGGAAACAAAAACAAGGGCAACAAAAACAAGGGCAACAAAAACAAGGGCAACAAAAACAAGGGCAACAAAAACAAGGGCAACAAAAACAAGGGCAACAAAAACAAGGGCAACAAAAACAAGGGCATAGTGACACATGCAATAACCAACAAAGCAAACAAGAAAACTAAGGGCTTAAATACAAAAAGGAACAAACAAGGGAATGAGGAACACCTGGAGAAACAATCAGGGAATGAGAACTAATCAGGGGAAAACCAATAATAAAATGAAACTACAAAAGGACTACAAAAAACAAACAGGAACTAAACTTCAACATAAAAGCACAAAAACAAAAGACAACAGAGAACGTGACACAAGCAACAGAATACAATTTTTGGTTATAGGAACAATTCACCAAAAAATGAAAATTCTGTCATCATTTAATTACCCTCACCCAAGTGTCTATTCATCATACAGTAATGACACTTTGGGGGGCTTTTTTAAGATTAAAAGTGAGTGAAGTTTAACTACTGTTGTAAGGAAATCAGGTATCATAAAAAACATTTTCCCAAAATATCTCCTTATGTGTTCAGCAGAGGATAGAAAGGCATATGGGTTTGAATGTCATTAAGGAAAGTATGTAATGATAGAATTTAAATTTTTGGATGACCTATCCCATGTAAACCAAATTTGAAAAGTGAAACAGCGGCATTTTTTCCTTAAAGGAGGGGTTTATCTCAGCTCTGTTGGCTTTACAAAGCAATTGAATGGTGGCAAGAACTTTCAAGCTCCAAAAATCACATAAAGTCTGAATAAAAGTAATCCATAAGATTTCAGTAGTTTATTCAATGTCTTCTGAAGCAATATGATAGGTGTGGGTGAGAAACAGATAAATATTTGTCCTTTTTATATATATAAATCACATTCACATTCTTCATTTGTTTTTGATGATTTGCATTCTCCTATCATATCGCTGCCTACTGGTCAGGGCTGGTCAAATGTGGAGATTTATAGTAAAAAGGGACTTATATATTGATCTGTTTTCCTCCCACACCAATCATATTGCTTCAGAAGTTGTGGATTTAACCACTGGAGTAATGTACTGTAGATTAATGTTATGCTGAGTTTATGGGATTTTTGGGACCTTCAAAGTTCTGACCACCACTCAATTGTATTATGAGGACCTACAAAGCTGAGATATTCTACTAAAAATCTCAATTTGTGTTCTGCAGAAGAAATAACATCATATACATCTGGTAAGGCATGAGGGTGAGTAAAAAATTGCAGCATTTACATTTTTGGGAAAACGATCCCTTTAACCACTTCTGATTGCTTTTGATTGACTTTGTGAAGAGAAATGATAGCAAGCATCCACCATACATTTTTATAAATCATGCATTAAAAGTGTTTGTAGTGCAGTGCAGTTGCCATAGATTTATGCCACTTCCTTCACCACCAATAAACCTGTGTCATTCTTGCTTCTTTATTGAATAGAGCTGGTTATTAAAAGTGTCATGATCAATTAAACAGACATAAATTAAAACATTAGGAATCCATCAGTTGAAAGCAAAGACATGTAATTAATGGCAGAAGTTAAACTGCATGCTATTGCTGTGTATTTTGTTGTGGCATGGAAATATACATATGATATATTGGAAAGAAATATACTCTGTTCTATGACTGAAGAGTATTACCATCAAAAAAATGAACAGTAAAAAGAACCTGGACTGCTGTGTTATCTGCATAAACCCTTAATCCTCATCATTGGAGAATTAGTTTTGTGTAAAATAAGACCATCTTTTCCATTAAGCAGGGATTTGTTACTCGAGTTTCTGAATGTTCAAAAAATTGGTTATGCATCTTGAGTTTTGCTTTTAAATTCTTGTTGTAATTTTATTATAATCACTAGAGTAAGCGGTCTCTCACTTGTAGACAACGAAAGCTCAGCACATTTCCCTCTCATCTACCTTCCCTGTTATCACCCTCTTATTGTTTTGCCCTAGATTCCAGTTAAAGGGATAGCTCACCCTCATATTGTTCCAAACCCATATGAATGTGACTTCCAAACCCTCCTGTGTAGCTGTTAAATTAATATTATGCCTTTTGGATGCATCACATCAGGTTTGACATCAGTGATGTTTGGATCATGAGTCACATAAGAACCAATGACTTAAATGTGTCTGTTTATCAAAGTTATTGCATGGCTTAAGATGACATGGAATATACAGTACAAGTTTTATGGTCTATTTTTACAGTACTTTTATGGTACTTCTTGATCATTTCTGAGCTTCACAGCACCTAACCACATTTACTTTCATAATATAGAAAATACCTGCCCCGGTATATTTTTCAAAAAGTCTCCTCTTAATGCTCCACAAAAGACATAAAGTCATAATGCTTAAAAACAAATTGAAGGCATGCAAATATTTTCATTTTTGGGTGAACTATCCCTTAAAATACTATAAGGTTCCAAATGTCCTTCCATTTTCTCAAACACTGATAGAAAATTCTAGATTTTTGGAGTTATGCCATTACCTCTTTAGTATTCCTCAACCTTTCTCTTCTGAATTTTGTAACAACAAATAAATATATATATATTTTGTTTTCTATTTTATGATTAATTCATATCTATAAAATTTTACTACACAGGATATATTTATTTGTCTATTGTGACAAATGAGTACTATATTCATACAAATTACTACAACATGAAAATGGTGAATTATCAGTATTCCAATAGGATGTACACATTTATACATGCTATTTCTTACTCAAGGTGATGCTGATGTTCAGTGAAGTAAACTATAGCAAGTGTAACAAATGAACAGTATAATTTGCCTATTGTCATTTGGGTGTACTACTGAAATTATTTAAGTTGTGCATCTATTTAGACTAAAACATTGCCTGAGAAAATTCATATGCATAGCTTATTTGTTATGTGTAGCTCAATATGTGTTTGACAGCCAGTTGTGTCTCATGAAATTTCAGTGTGGAGGTAATGCATCCTGTTCTATATTTGTTGCATCATCTCTTTGATTTATGAAAAATAAAACTTCCAAATATAATATATTCTATTATAGTCTAATTTCTTAAAATGTTTAAAAAATTTGACACTATCTGGGCAATTTGTAGAACCATTTGGTCACTAAAGAACCGAGAATGTTATGCAGTATGTAAACATCCATGCATTTAAGGGTTAACTATCTTCAGTCCACCAAGAATTAAGCCCATGTTTCTTTCCATTTAGCTCTGCTTTTACTTTCTAGGTCCTAAAATGTAAAAGAATAACCTATTTCAACACAACACTAAAGAGTGCCAACAAAGGTGACGTCTGCCCCTAAGGGTTTTCATTTTAATCCATTTCTCTTGTAAATAGACTGATGAAGTGGAGTCCCTCCACCTGCCAGTGTGTCATGACTGACTGATCAGGTATCACACTTAGAGCCAGATCAAACACTCTCACCCACCAGCATATCTCTAATAGCAACCGGCTGTCTGCTCTGTGCAAAGAGAAATATTGACAGAAGTGTCTGCTGGAAAAGTATGCCCGTCTTATTATCTGGCCGTTGGCAGGAGCAGAAGAGTCTTGTGGCTCGAGGAAAGCTTCATTGCCCATATTTGTTGAGCTAACAAATCTGGAAGCCCAGTTAGTGAAGGACTCAGTGGTGCCACTATTGTCTGTCATATTTCTGTGGCTAGCCCTGATAGCACACAGCCAGGCTGGCTAGGGAGAAGAGAAGAGATTGGATCACAACAGACCGCCAAGTCTCTTCACAAACCTGGATCCCTCTGGCATAAAATGCTGAAGTGAACAGTCCAGTTTGTGTTTATTTGTTTGCATTTAATCATTCGAATGAAAGCTCCCCGGGCAACGTGACTGAAATATAAAGATTCACTTTCAAAGTGCCCACACTTTTAAAGTGCCATGCCTGGTTTGAATGCCTCTGTACCTTTTGATTTTAGTTCGAGGCTGTTAGCTCTTGCCAAATTTAGCCCAGCCGTATGGGCTGTTTGGTTGTAATATGAATGCATAAACGTGCTCTGCCTTCTCCACTGCAGGAGCATGTTGTGGAGTACGTTGATCTGACATAGAGCAGGAGTTTACCTTTTATTTTCAGTATATTAATATTCAGCACAGCATCTTGAACAAGCAGTCAAAATGACAATGTAATTGGGGAAATATGGGGATTTTGGAAAAAGAGGAGAACAAAGTAATTCCAAACTGACAACTCTGAAGAAGATCAAGGTGTATTTTCTTGTTTTAGCAAGGTTCAAAAAACAATTGCGCATTTATAGTTTCCATTTTCAATCCGTTTAGTGAGAATTACAGCACTTGCTCAACTAAACATCATAGACAAGAGGATGTTTTGTCACAGCTGTTTGAGAAAGCAATCTGAACCACTTGACAAGATAAACAAATATCAAAACAATGTTTTGTGCCTTGTGTGACAGGCAACATTTTTGCAAAAAAACAAACAAACGACAACACGTTCGTTCTCATCTTTAAAGAAAGGCTGTGATTGTGCATAACAATGTGTGAAAACAAAACATATTAAAGAGGTGAGTTAACACTGCAGGCGCAGATGAAAGAGAGAGACCACTTGCTTAATGTCAACTGAGGAGAGGCAGAGGGATGGATAATTGAATTCTGCTATTACCGCATGTGGTCATGCTTGATTTCAAATAATGACAGCAGGTGTTGGATATCACCAGAATATATCTGCTTTTTGTAGTCTGTTACTAGACTGAGGTGGAAGACAGTAATGAGAGCCAAACCTGGACAACATGCTCTCTATAGTCAAGCCACTTACACGTGAAAGCCAGGCCAATGATGTGGGTGAGAATACACTCAAACAAATAATACTGCACTAAAAAAATCCTATTTTCTTTTCTGCACCAATGTGATTGCAGAAAACGTTCTGATGGAGGGAACAAGACGTTGTGTCGATGTAGTGACACTAGGGGTCAATCTTGAGAGCCCGAGACGCGCTGATCTTTGATAAAAGTCCAATGGGAATTGGCGAATGGTATTTGCATGCCCCTCCCCTGGACATACGGGTATAAAAGGAGGGGACATGCATACCACTCATTAAGTTTTGTGCTGAGGAGCCGAGAATAAGGTCCCGGCCATTTCAGAGGGTAGTTCAGCGTTGTGGCAGGAGGGACACAATGTCTCATTCCCTCCATCAGGGAACGGAGGTTACGAAAGTAACCAGGACTTTCCCTATCTGTCACTCACTCAAAGTTGTGTTGATGTAGTGACACTAGGGGTCCCCTACAAAAACTAGCTGAACTGGGTTATGTGGATCGGCGGTGCGAGATGGGTAGACTGCTGTGTGTTACATAGGCTGGCCTGTAACCTCCCCTGACGCTAGTGTGAGTGTAGAACAGCCCTTTTGGGGATGAATCGACTACCCAAAAGGATAGGAACAGGTTCGTCCTAGTCTTGCCTCTTTTCCCTCTTTTTCTTTTTCTCCCCAGAAATGGAGAGAATTCGCTAACTGACTGGGACGCCAGTGTCCACGTCAGGGGGGTGTCACTCCCAAGGGGAAGAAACCTTGGAGACCACACCCTGCCCAGAGAGAGGGGGGGGGATGTTAAGTGGAAAATATGTCTTATGGTCTTGCCAAGTCTAGTCAGAGGGGTCTCTGCCCAAGGAAGATGCAGTTTACCAACAGGGAAACGTTTTTCAGCGGAATATACATTGCAAGGGGTTGCCTATGGGGAACCAGTGGTTCCCGGACTTACACGTTCATTCCTGCTAAGACACAGGACGAGACCGGCTCAACCCGGAGATTGTAGAATCTCGCAAAGGTGTTGGGTGTAGCCACCCTGCTGCTCTGCAAATGTCAGCTAGAGAGGCGTCAATGGTCAGAGCCCAGGAGGCCGCCACACTTCTGGTGGAATGGGCTCGTAGCCCGTGCTGAGCCTGGTAGGCGATAGCTTTGGCATCGATGATCCAGTGGGCGATCCTCTGTTTGGAGAGAACGCTTCCTTTCCTCTGTCCACCAAAGCAGATAAAGAGCTTCTCAGAGATCCTAAAGCTCTGCGTGCGATCCAAATAGATACGTAAAGCACGCACCGGACACAGCAACGCTAAGGCTGGGTAGTTACCCTTGTGCAGTTCTTTCAGCGCCTGGCTTGGTGAACTTGCTCTAGCCATCAGGGAAGACGTGAACTCACACCAGGTGCACCGCGAGCACCTTATCCACTGGGGGCATCGCCGAGTAACCCCTGGTCACTCCGCCATTGAGGGTATTGAAGACAGGGGAGCCGAGAGATCGGGACCAGGCAGAGAAAGGTGCCTCCCACGCTCCTCGTGCACTTCCGGGATGAAAGGTACTGGTGCGGGGCATGGCTGTGAGTGGCGCCACGAGCCCAGATACCAATCATCCAGCCACAATGCGGGAGAGCAGAGGGTTCCACTGTAGCTCAACACTCGTGGCGGCCTGGGAAAACAAGCCCATCATTTCAGCGTCCACCTGTGACTGGGCAACCACACCTGAGTGGGGAACCCCAGCGGAGGTTTCTGCGTCAGACAGGACAAGTCCGATCTCAGCTGTGCTCGAGAGCTCATCACCTTCACGGGCACCGAATAAGAAGTTGCCCTGGGACGAACCGGCGCACTCATCCAAATGCCTAACCGAAGCAAATGAGTGTGCCGGGGAATGGGAGGTCCGTGGGATTTAACCGGTGGAGGAGGTCCAATTGCGGTCTCCGAATCACCGGCAGTGCTCGCTGTGCTGGCCTCATACCCGTAGTTAGAAGGACAGAGGGAGGGAGCCGCTGGGGTGGCTTGCTTTCTTACAAAAGCAAGCCTCAACTGCAACGTTGCCATGGCAGCAGAAGGTGAGAGGTATTTACCGCAACCAGGAATAACACACAAATGGAAAGGCATCTTTAAAAAGACGCTTCTTGAAAAAGACATTCCGATGTGTGTCGCTCTTTTAGAATATACTCTTTTGTGAGGGGAAAATGCTCTTTTAGAATATACTCTTTTAAGGATCTGCTGAAGCACCCAGGGGCGATCTCTGCAGTGCACCCATGCAGAGAGGGGAGAAAGCCGCTGTAATGCGCCGTAAGGATCCAGCAGTGGTGAGGGATGGAAATCGCTTGCTCAGCTTGAACCATCGACCGTTCAGCTCTGAAGAGAAAATCTAATGAGCGGGCACGTCCCCTCCTTTTAGGGGCATGCAAATACCACTCGCCAATTCCCATTGGCCCTTTTATCAAAGATCAGAGGCGTCTCTAGTTCTCAAGAGTGACCCCTAGTGTCACTACATCAACACAACGTCACGTGATTGACAGATAGGAAACCAGAAATTTCCACCCGGTTTGCTGAATACCAGACAAGCAGCGATCATGCAGTGAATATTCATTCCCCAAAAATCTTTGCTGCTATATTCAATTTGATCTCTGATTATCAGGATACTAGATTTGTGAAGAAGTGAAATAGCACTGTTTTGGTCTCAGTACTGTTAGGGTTACAGTTAGGGTTAGGTTTAGGGTTTGAGTTAAGAATACATTAATGTAATTACTACTTAAATCTCTGAACAAGTAGAACTTTTAGAACTTGGTTTGCACCCTGTAGAAATATTTTGCAGTTTTAAATATCTGGGAACTTGTATAGATAGACATCTTAATTTTACTGAGAATACAGATTATGTTTTTAAAAAAGCAATGAAGAGACTGCATCTTATTAGGCGGTTAAACCATTTTGGTGTGAGTAAAGACATTTTAGAAATGGTTTACAAGAATCTTGTGGAATATGCCTGAACAGATTATACTTTTAATTGATTATATTTATGTTTTTTATGCTGTTTTATGTAATGTGTTGGTGTTTGTATTGTGTATGGTGTAGCCGAAGAAAAATTCCATTGTGGATAATAAAGTCACTGAACTGAACTGAAATTAAATTAACTAAATGTTTCAGAAAATTAGTGTGCCTTTGATTTCACATCCCATCAAAGAAGTGAAAGAATGCTTTTTTGTGTCTGTATTGTTATAGTTAAGTTGAATGGTTTGGGTTAGGAATATATTCATGTAGTTATCACTCAAATGTTACATTTGGATAATATTTGCTCATATTTTGCAATTGCATGGTGCATTGTGCACAACTGAAGTGCCAGCTTTGGCCATTGGGCGCAGTTTGAAGATTCGGAAAGCACAGACCGATTTCAGCAGACAAACCATTTGCTCTCCTGTCACTGATTTCTTGCTTTGGTGGAGAATTTTTATCTCCAAAAATGTATTGCACAACCAGGAGCTTTATCCTAAATGCTGACATATTTCCCATGTTCCAGATTATATTTTTAATAATTTTACTCTCCTGATATTGTAGGTTGAGAGTCTTGAAATTGAATTGCTTTACCTCTCAGTGATTTGAGTCATACATGATGCTCAAGGGACTGTTTTTCTATGAAGCACTTAATATAGCAGAGAGTCTCCTTTCTATGACACTTATCACATTCCCTCAAAATCCATCTTTACTGTCAGTAGATACCGACTCAGATCTCCCCACATGACTCCTGATAGAAGTTAGACACTAAAAGTACTAAAAGAATAAACTCTATTGCATACAACAAATTTGCAAAGGGTTCCAGTTGTAAATTTACAAGATTAAATATATAAATAAATGATCCCTTGATGAGTGGGACTCCACTCTAACAGCTGCGTGGTTGTGGTATCTAGAGTGGCCCCAAAATGGACACAATTTACTTTGAACAAAATATCAAACTGAGTGGCATCTGCAACAATAAGCTAGATCTAACTTCACTTTTCTCAGCCATTTACCCAGTTACTTTTGACTAATTAGCCCCAAAGGTAATTTTAGTGGATGTATGTGTCAGTTGCACTCAAGTTCACACAGGTTTTTCAAGCAAAACCATAGGTGTAGATCATTAAATTAACTAGGAATATTTGTTGGACAACCAGAAAGTTTCCAGATACTTAATCGCATATTTAATTTTCACATATATTGTTTTATCATTTAAACAGCTTCTTTTGTGAAATGTTTTGCTTGCAAAATGTCCTTGTGCTATCTTTCTTTAAAATAAATTTTAAGCATGCATTGTTAATGTGTCCTTTATGCCCAAATACTTTTTGGGGCCACTGTGTATATACTATTGTATAACCTATAAAGATCTGTTAATATATTACAATTTATTAAATTCCACATATTCCATAACCTTGAAGGAATTATGGGAATGTGGCTCAATCCAAACCCAACTAGGTTATCATTTTTGGGCTCTCGCTGACAGCACTCAGGTATATAACCACTGGCATCCTGGTCAGTTAAGATAAACTAAAATGAAATCCATTGAGGAATATTATCAAACTTCAGCACCTGCACTGTGTGAAAGTGATATCCACAAATTTCACTCAATTTAATTGCCACTGTGAGAAAAAGTCTTTCCATCCCACCCTTCATAATTTCCAGTGTGGCAGTGCCAGCCTAATCTGGTGAACCCACAAAGCAGATATTCTGTAATATTTAGTAGTCTTCAGAGTGGGATTGGAGCAATCCTTGAGGTTTACAGGTACGAGCGACAGCTCTTGAAATTAGCTTGGCTACAGCATTCATTCAGAGTGCCACTCTGGCTATATGCACTGGTAAAGCATATTCACAGAAGACACTCACTGCAACTTTCTGACTGCTAATGATTTACAGAGGATAGCATGTATTCATCCATCTATGAAAGAGGGATCAGGATAAATAGTATATGGTTTACAAACACTCCGTTGTATCTTCATTCCGGTTTATCTTTTCATGAATAGTTCCATGTGAAGTCATATAAATAATAACAGGGCATCTATTGCCATCCCATTGCGTTATCCTAAAATAGCTGAACATTTCCATTTGAAAGATGCTTTTGTCTCAGACATTGTGGTTTTCAAGTGACAAACAGATAAAACATGTAGACTATCTCCTCTTATAACATGCTTTTTTCAGAGATATGCTTACACAAATCTTGCAAATCTTCAAGTATATCTTAAAAAAAAGAAAAGCGCATGTGTCTGACTATGCGTCAGCCCTCATTCCCAAATGGGGCATGTTTGCTCCAATGCAAATTATTGCTAATAATTTAAAGGAAAGTTCCAGATTTAATAAAAATTTAGTTCAGTCGACAGCTTTTGTGGCATAATGTTGATTACCACAGAAAATATGTTCGACTTTTATTATAAAACTGGTGTTACAGTAAGACAATTTTAATGGAAGAGAATGGGGTCAGTACATAAACATTGCAGTAAAATACACACTGTTTCAAAAGTATAGCAACCCACAAGACATAAACATTATCGGGTGGTTTCCCAGACAGGGTTTCAATTAAGACAGGAGTAGGCCTTAACCTAGAAAAGTTAATCATGGCTTAAAAAATGGCTTTCTGAAACAGATTAAGTACCAATTACCATCATCTGAACTATGGACTCCAGAACAAAATATTCACTATTCATAAAAGGCTGGCTGTTGAATTTCACGAACATATGTTAAAGTATCTTAAGGAGGAGCATGAAATGAAAATGAAGATACTGCAAGTAGACCAGGAAATTAAGATGAAGGAGAGAGAGAATCAACTGTCTCAAATGTCAAATCAAGACCTGAATCTGTGACATAAATATTGTTTTATTAACTCATGTTGGATGTTATGGCTGTTTCTTCAACACACCAGACAAAATATACACTTTCTGAAAATTGGCCCACTCGGACTTGGTTCTCGGATCTCCTACTCCTCACGACAGCCCCTCCCTGGCGAGTTCATGCTCTGGCATCCGCAACCAGACCTCTGGAACCTCCACGTCTGGCCCCTGGCGGGATGCGGAAGATCTAGCTGGTCTACCACCTGCCGTCGTAGGCATGATCAACCAAGCCAGAGCCCCCTCTACCAGGCAACTTTATGCCCTGAATTGGCGATTGTTCATGAATTGGTGTTCTTCCCGGGCTGAAGACCCACAGAGGTGCGCAGTTAGGTCAGTGCTCTAATTCCTGCAATTGAGGTTGGAGGGGAGGCTGTCTCCCGCCACCTTAAAGATGTATGTAGCCGCTATCGTGGCCCACCACGACACAGTAGACGGCAAGTCTTTGGGTAAGCATGACTTCATTATCAGGTTCCTAAGAGGCGCCCGGAGGTTAAATCCCTCCCGGCCAAACCTGTTCCCCTCCTGGGATCTCTGTGGTCCTCTCGGGCCTTCAGAGACTTCCCTTCGAGCCGCTAGAATCAGTTGGACTCCGGGCCCTCTCCCTGAAGACGGCCCTCCTGATCGCGCTCGCCTCCATCAAGGGTGTCGGTGACCTGCAAGTGTTCTCTGTCAACGACACCTGCCTGGAGTTTGGTCCGGCAGACACTCATGTGATCCTAAGACCGTGACCGGGCTACGTGCCCAATGTTCCTACCATGTTAAGATGTAAAATTATCTTTTGGCTATACTTTTTTTAACAATGTGTATTTTAATGTTTATGTACCTGCAATTTTCACTTTCACTTAATGTAAAAGTGGTATTTTTACTTTAAAAAAAAACTATATTGGAAATATAATCGAAAGTTGCTAAAGAGTTCACAAATGTTAAGAATTGTTCTGATCCCTTGTTATCAGTTGTCTCTGCATTTTAAAACCATGTTACTATGTAATGAAAAAAATTCCTAAAAGAAAAATGGCAGATTAAAAAAAAGCTCTGTTATGTTACGCTTTATTCCACTCCACTAAAAATATATGTAAATAGAATCTCCAATATATTCCTATGGGACTTTCAATAAAGCTTGTCAGAGTGATAAACTGTAAGGGGGTGGAGCTTAGAAAACGGTCAATTGGTCAAGTCTGGCACTTCATTTTCATTTCCTTTTTGATGGGAGGATATTTGACAGACTAACTCTCTTCCTGTCAAAATGAAATATCGCTCCCACATAGAGCCATCCTAGCATGTTCAACCTTTTATGAAAGATTGTGAGAGGCAGAGGACATTTGGTTGAGTTGCACCAATGCTCCCATCCCTCTGAAATTGTCAGGTGTACTGGAGACTCCTGCTCTTCTCCATGTACCGCTTACTTTTTATATCATTAAATAGAAGTCTTGTTGTGCAAAGGCACTGGCAGCAAGACTTGCATCCACAGAGAAATTAAATCATTCTCCATACAGGCATGTGAGCTTTCAGATGTGCAGCATCTAATTAGAATCACCCCCTCTGCCTTGTCAAGATTGGTTAGTGTTTGGGCATTCAAAAGAAGTCTTTTCACTGTTTTCCAGATATGAGAAGGCAGTGGCTCAAAGGCCAGTGGACTACACACATGCATATTCAAAGATATTATCTCAGCCCTCAGTGTTGTTATATTTCATGGATGTATCACAGAAGTATTTGGTCGCTCCTTTACAGTCATATTGAATCAAAATCGGAGCTTCGTGGCTTTTAGTCCACGTCTATTAACTTTTTGAGACAAACTATATGCTAGTTTGTACCTAAATCTTGACAAACAGACAACCATGGGCCCTATTTTAAGAGCACTATGACTTAAGCACAGCTCTATGCGATAAGTCATATGCACTTAGCACTATGCTATATGTCTGTGGGCATGGCCATGAAGTTTTTATATTTTCATGCATGCATGTGTCAAGTCGCTATGCAAAGTGCTAATGGACTGAGACTAGATGAATTTAATTAACTTCCAAGGTTCTTCTCCTGTTACTGAACCATCTGCATCCAACACATATTCCATTTTCTGTCAAGCAACGGCCACATAAATGAAGAAATTTCATTCATAAGAATTTGGTAGTGCCAATGGGCTGTATGCAATGCATGCCCTGCTCTGTGACTCTATGGTCGTTTGCACTTCTCTGGACCGCAATGTATGTTCAGAACCCCTCTACCAAGCTGATAGAAAACATACAAAACAGGAAAGAGATTCTTTTATATTGAGATATCAACTAAGTTGACCAGTGTGATCTCTCCTATGCTAAAGCATTGGAGGATGATATCTCAATATAAAATAATCTCTTTTATGTGTTCTCTGGGACTATTGGCTCTTGTCTTGCTCACCCATGTCTCAACTGCTTGAAATTTCCTTTGCTTCTCTCCTATTGTTCATTGTTTTATAATGCGCACTGATTCACCAAAGTAGCATTCAACTGATCGCAATGTATAGTCAGGACATTAATGCTGTGAAAAATTACTATTACAATTAGATTTTTTTTTTTTTTAAATGCTTAAACTGCTTCAAAGAATTATCATCACAAAATCCTCCATGTGCAGCAAGGATAGCTTTGCAGATCCTTGGCATTGTTTGTCAGTTTGTCCAGATTCTCAGGTGAAATTTCACCCTACACTTCCTGTAACACTTGTCAGCACTTCTCACGCACCTTACAGTCTACCTGATCCCACAAAAACTCAATAGGGTTAAGATCAATAACACTCCTTTCCAATTATCTGTTGTCCAATGTCTGTGTTTTTTGCCAACTCTAACATTTTCTTTTTGTTTTCCTATTTCAAAAGTGCCTTTTTCTTTGCAATTCTTCCCATAAGGCCTGAACCCCTGAGTCTACTCTTTACTGTTGTACATGAAAGTGGTGTTGAGCAGGTAGAATTCAATGAAGCTGTCAGCTGAGGACATGTGAGGCATCTGTTTCTCAAACTGGAGACTCTGATGTACTTATCAACTTGTTTAATTGTACATTTGGCCTTCACATATTTTTCTTTCCTTGTTCGAGACACATTGTGTAGCCTTCATTCCCAAAATAATGATTGACTGACAAGTTTCTAGAGAAAGAGTCTAGAGATTTGAATTTTTTTACGTAATACTGACCTTAAGACATGCCAGTCTATTGCATACTGTGACTACTCAAAAACAAACACAAAGTCAATGTTAAGCTCCAGGGCTCTGATGTTGCTTGAAATGGCTGAACTCGTGTAACATTCGTTCTTCTGTTGTAATCAAATGCCACTTTCGAATTCTCATATGAACTCGCCTACGTGGTTGTCAATTGCTGGAAGGAAGCGTTTTTTAAAAGTTAATAATATTTTAATTATTGATTTAGTTTTTACACAAATGTATCTATTTGCTTCAGAAGACATTCATTGATTTACTGGAGTCACATGGATTACTTTTATGTTGCCTAAATGTGATTTTCGGACCATCAAAGTGCTGGCACTGGTTTGTTTGCATTTCAAGGACCTGTCAGAGCTCTATCTTCTTCTAAAAATCTTTATTTGTGTTCTGCTGAAAAAAGACAGTCAATCAAATCTGGGATGGCATCAGGGTAAGTGAATAATGAGCTAATTTTCATTTTTGGGTGAACTTTTCCTTTAAGGAATATCTGCAGAAACACATCATTGTAATGAGGAAAAAAAAAGGTTATTTATTGACTGATTAATTTTTTAGGTCAACTCATGTGTTATGTATCTGTGGGGATTAGATTGCAAGACATGTCTGACTCTATTTGACACCAAGAATGGGTACTCTTGGCCCCGTGATTATTGCATGTCCTTTATTCAGCCTTGAGCCTGCAGACATGGTAAGACTCCTACATCACTCTTTTCTGATTTTGTAATAGAGGCACCGAAACACTAAAGAATCCGTTTGATACACCATGGACAGGGCACATATCAGTAGCAAAAGCAGAAAGAGATAGGGTCCATTTTAATGAGAACGGAGCAGTGTCTCCGCTAGAAATTCAGAAAAGAGACAGGCCCTGTTTGGCTCACTCTCCACAGCAGTGCATTGCTCTGACAAGCTCCTAGTTTTACTGAAGTGTGCACTTGTAATAATAAAGACCCATTTCCATTCAGTGACTTGGAGGCATGAGATCTGCCAGACTTGATCTCTTGCTGCCTTCCCTGCCTTAATTTCTTCCTTTATTTTTACCCCTTTTCCTGTAGCTCTGTGTGTGCGGAACGATGTGTGCAGGCATCTCTGGCTACACTTCACATTTCTGTCATGTTTCTCCTTTGTCCGTGCTGTCAACTCGACATCAGCAAACAAGATTTGACAAACAAGAGATACATGAAGACTTAAATCTGTCTAAAAATGTCTTCATACTCCAATGTATCCAACATCTCTACAGTGGGGAAAATATGCAATCCATTGTGATATGTGTATGAGGTAATTAGAATCCCATTTAAAGTAACAAAAAAGGCCAGCAATCAAGTGACATATTGAATACTGGTCGTCATTTCACAGAACATTATAATACAAAGAGAAGCGAATATGTCTGTAATTTCTGATATTTATTCATTGGAGGGAGATGACTTCCTAAAGAGAGCAGGAAATTAGAATTCTTCATGTCCTCACTTACATTAAATATGGATTGAGGAAGCGTAGGATAGGGCCGCTATTTAAGTGGCTGGGGTTAAAGTAGGCAGTGATTGACCACCTCCTGTTCCTGCCTGACAAAACTCCATTTAGCCAGATCTCAAGATACACTGATGACTCAATGAACACACAAATTCTCCACTTTAAGCACCTGCAAATGAGAGTAACATAATGAGGAGATAAATGCTGAGAGGAACATAGATGACATTTCTGGCATGATTTTTATGCACTATTTCGACCGACCACCCAAGTCAGCTCATTCAGCATGTTCAATGCATGTCCCCCCCCCCCATGAAATCCAGTCACACTTTGGTGTTTGTAATACATGATCAGAAGTGTCTGTTACTAATTCCTCTTTTATCTGATCACGTAAATTCAATCAGTAAATATACAGTATTACCATATCCATTTACCATATAGCACAAAATTCAATGATTTGATATAATGACACGAAGGACTCACGGTTAATATGTTATCATAGAAGGATAATGTATTGGCTTGCTAATTTTAGAGAATGTATGATGCAACTTTAGCTTAACATCCTAATTGGTTAGCATGCTTATTTATGGAAGGCAGATGGTACATGGTGTGTAAATTGTGCAAACTCACATAAAGTGCAGATATCAGCAGCTTAGACAAAAGTATTTTCTACATAAGGGTTGCTCCCTACATAAGGTGGATGCCATGTTAAGATCACATAACCTGGCATGTTTTGCAGTTTGACTCAATAAACACAAACTTCATACAAATGAAAATTTGTTTGGTCTTTTTTTGACCAATTGTTTTCAGATTTCAAAGGGAGGGTCTCTAAATTAATCACTGCATAAATGTCTTTACATTAGTGTGTTAGAGCATTATTAGTGTGTTACTTTATTTAATAAAGCACAAAAAAGTATAATAACAAAATGAAGCATGAAAAAAGTGGCACAATGTGCCTGCCAATTACTTGCGTTTAGTCTAAGTGCAACCATTACTTTTAGAGAAGAACTTTTAGAACTTTATTAGAGCTTCAGATGTGTGTGTGCTTCTCATCTGTGACACTTCATTGTGGTATCAGGCACACTGAAAAAATTCTGTGAGATTGTGCATTGTCTGTTTGTATGTGCATTTTCAAATATTCTGATCGGACGTTTATTTGCTTTAAAAGCTGCACTTAACCAGTAAAATTTCAAAATCTTGTTTTAGATTTCATCGAAGTATTCCTTGGTTTCACCACACTTGCACTTGGGGAGTCAAAAAGATTTATATTAATCCAATCCACTGTCATGTATATGCCATTATAACGGATGCTACTCCCCTGAATATAGTACTTGTCAAATTAAAACAAGTATGAAGGATAAAAATAGACCATGACGGAATGTTTCAACTCAGTCCGTTAGAGTGAGATGGAGTGTGAGAAGAGTTTTTCTAGTGCAACCTCTGGTTACACCTCAGGAAACATCATATAAATGCCATAGGAGCTCCAGACCTGATGGGACAGCATAGAGAATAATGGTGTTGATTGTTTAGGAAGACAAGTAAGAGCCAACACAACCTTAAAAACACATGTTGAGAGAAAAGTTGCCTCAGGTTGTTCCTCCTGGCACTTACAGGCTCAATATGGTTAGGATTAGGGTGAGGGTGGGGTTAGGGCATCTGCTGCCTGCCAGGAACAACGAGAGGCCCCAATAGGAGAAAGGTGTCTTGAGTTGTTCCTCCCAGGCATATTTATACATTTGGCTTAAAAAAATGGTATAGAAAATTGGTAAATAATGTATGGAACCTAAACTTACATTTCTAGCCTATTCAAAAAGAATCAGCTAACATTTTAACACTTAATCAGTCATTGTTTATCACTACAGTGAGGCAGATCATTGAAGCCATTGCATTCCTTGCACTGCTCTTTCACATTTTGCATCATGCAGAGCAATCCTGGCTGAGCTTATGGTCAGACTGACATTAATTTCCACACTGGATGTTTAAGATTGCACAATTGAGCTTTATGGTGTCATTCACTGTAATGGTGTCATTCTTGTTGTATATAAATGTCACAAACCCAGGCTTCTCTAAAGGATTTAGATTTTGGATTAAGAAAAGAAGATTTAATCTCATCACTACATATTGCTCTTAGAAATGTGAACCAGTAGACAAGCTAGAGTACATTTTAGTCATGGTGCAATGCTGGGTAAACATTTTAAAGCAAGGACATGTCACTGCAATTTAAATACAATTACATTTGGGCATATGAATGAGAATTGAAATGTATGTGGGTTAAAGAATATTATATACTATATCTGGTCATATGAATGAGGGAACACATTTATATCATAAATATACTGTCTTTTAAGTGTTAGATCCACAAGGCATGTCCTTTACTACTATGAAAACGTCTAGGTTACGTATGTAACCTCCGTTCCCTGATGGAGGGAACGAGACGTTGTGTCAGAGAAGCGACACTAGGGGTCTCTCTTGAGCACCGATATTCACCTCTGAACTATGAAAAAAGGTCAATGAGAGTTGGCAACCAGTATTTGCATGTCCCGCCCCCGGACATATGGGTATTTAAGCGGCGCAAATACGGGAGTTCATTCAGGATTTTTCTGAGGAGCCGGAAATGGTCCGGCCACAACAGTGGCTCGGCTCAGCGACGTGGCAGGGGAGACACAACGTCTCGTTCCCTCCATCAGGGAACGGAGGTTACATACGTAACCTAGACGTTCCCCTTCTGTCGCTCTCTCCACGTTGTGTCAGAGAAGCGACAGTAGGGGTCCACTTATAAAAGCGCCACGTGCTGAGCCGTGTACGTGAACTGCTGATACAGGAGCGAGCAGGTATTCTTACGTGCAGGACGACCAACTGTATCAGGCTGCATGTACCCTTCCCCAATGCCCCATTTAAGCCATCAGGATTCCTTATCGTTACCCTGGAGGGGGGAACAAGGTGCTGGCTGCCAACCTGGGAACGGGCCAAGCCTGGCCGGGCCTCTTTTCTCTCTATGTTTCTCGCATAGAGCAACTTAGGCCGGGGCCCTTACACGCATTGAGGGAAGGGGGTCTTAGCCCTTATTCAGGGCGGAGAAGACCCTGCGGAAGCCATGCCTACCCGAGAGGGGAGGCAAGTTTAAGTGGCAAAACCATCAGAGGCCTGACTTAGGGCCTATGTGGAAAAGTCGGTGTGGTGGTGGATCCAGCCTATAGAGGGGGGAACATACAGCACGGCAACCGAGGCAGCCGTGACTGCCTAAGGGAAGCACAGCAGTCCACTCGCCAGAGGGGACAGAACCGTGGCGTTACACACAGGGGGAGTCCGAAGGAGGCCTTAACTGTGGAGCACCTATAACAGTGCAGGGTAGCTTGCGGTACCCGCAGTGGCTTGGGTCGGCAAGTTCCTCCGCTGAACTGCGACCCACGAGGGCTAGGGAGGAATCAACCAGTGTCCCAAACCTGAGATCTCCTGGGAATGAAGGCGCACTGTTTCCCCTGGTTAGGGGGAAGGGCGCTAGATGCAAGCGATTCACCCAGTCAGATCATGGGCGTGCCACCGAGTTCTACGGGCTCGGTACCTGAAAGAACACGGGACGATACTGACTCAACTCGGAGATTGTAGAATCTCGCGAAAGAGTTCGGTGATGCCCAGCCCGCTGCTCTACAAATGTCTGCTAGGGCAGTGCCCTTAGCCAGTGCCCATGAGGACGCAACACTCCTGGTGGAGTGGGCTCGGACCCGCAAAGGGGGGGGCACGGCCTGGGTGTGATAAGCCAGGGAAATGGCGTCGACAACCCAGTGGGCGAGTCTCTGCTTGGAGACAGCATTCCCTTTCTGCTGTCCCCCAAAGCAGACAAAGAGCTGCTCAGAGCGTCTAGTGCTCTGTGTGCGCTCCAGGTAGATACGTAAGGCACGTACTGGACACAGCAGTGAAAGGGCTGGATCTGCCTCCTCCCGGGGCAGCGCTTGCAGGTTCACTACCTGATCCCTGAAGGGTGTGGTAGGAACCTTGGGCACATAGCCCGGGCGCGGTCTTAGGATCAGGAACGTGTCTGCCAGACCGAACTCCAGGCAAGCGGCGCTAACAGAGAATACATGCAGGTCCCCGACCCTCTTGATGGAAGCGAGCGCGATCAGCAGGGCGGTCTTGAGAGAGAGGGCCCTGAGTCCAACTGAGTCAAGCGGCTCGAAGGGGGGTCTCTGGAGTCCCGTAAAGACGACCGAGAGATCCCAGGAGGGGAACAGGTTAGGCCGGGAGGGAGCTATCCTCCGGGCACCTTTTAGGAACCTGACGATTAAGTCGTGCTTACCAAGAGACTTTCCGTCTACCGTGTTGTGGTGGGCCGCGATAGCGGTGACATACACCTTGAGGGTGGAGGGGGACAGCCTCCTCTCCAGCCTCTCCTGAAGAAACACGAGCACTGACCTAACTGCGCACTTCTGCGGGTCTTTGGCTCGGGAAGAACACCAGTCCGTGAACAGACACCACTTTAGGGCGTAAAGATGCCTGGTAGAGGGGGCTCTGGCTTGATTGATTATATCTACGACGGCAGATGGTAGACCGGCTAGATCTTCCGCATCCCGTCCAGGGGCCAGACGTGGAGGTTCCAAAGGTCTGGGTGCGGGTGCCAGAGCGTGCCCCGTCCCTGAGAAAGAAGGTCCTTCCTCAGGGGAATTCGCCAGGGAGGGGCTGTCGTAAGGAGTGTGAGGTCCGAAACCAAGTCCGGGTAGGCCAGTAGGGGGCTACCAGAGTGACTTGCTCCTCCTCCTCCCTGACCTTGCATAGCACCTGTGCAAGACGGCTCACTGGGGGAAATGCGTACTTGTGCAGCCCCGTAGGCCAGCTGTGTGCCAGCGCATCTGCCCCGAGGGGAGCCTCTGTCCGGGCATACCAGAGCGGGAAGTGGGAGGTTTCTTGGGAGGCAAACAGGTCTACCTGGGCCTTGCCGAACTGGTCCCAAATCAGCTGGACCGACTGGGGGTGGAGTCTCCACTCTCCGCCGGGCAAGCTTTGTCTTGACAGCGCGTCCGCCATCACATTGAGGTTGCCGGGGATGTGAGTGGCGCGCAGTGACTCCAGTTGCTGCTGACTCCATAGGAGGAGACGACAGGCGAGCTGTGACATGTGGAGGGAGCGTACTCAGCCTTGGCGGTTTATGTAGGCTACGACCGTGGTGCTGTCTGTCCTGACTAAGACGTGTTTGTGCCGAATTAACAGCCAGCAGCTCTAGGCAGTTGATGTGCCAGCGCAGCGGGCCTCGGTTCCACCGGCCTGCGGCTGCGCGCCCGTTGCACACGGCGCCCCAACCCAATTTGGAGGCGTCGGTCATGACCAGAACGCGACGGAACACCTGCTGCAAGGGTACTCCAGCCCTTAGAAAGCAAAGGTCTGTCCAGGGTTTGAAGGTCTGGCGGCAGGCAGAGGTAACTTTTACGTTGTGCGTGCCGTGGCGCCATGCTCGTCTCGGGACTCGAGTCCGGAGCCAGTGCTGAAGTGGTCTCATATGCATCAACCCCAGCGGCGTGGCCGCCGCGGAGGATGCCATATGCCCCAGGAGCTGTTGGAAACGTTTTAGCGGGACCACGGCGCCTGGCTTGAAGGAAGCGAGGCATTTCAGTACTGACTGAGCACGCTCGTTGGAGAGACGTGCTGTCATTGAGACTGAGTCTAACTCCAGACCGAGAAAAGAGATGCTCTGGGAGAGCTTGCTCTTTTCCCAGTTGACCTGAAGCCCCAAACGGCTGAGGTGCCTGAGCACCTGGTCTCTGTGTGCACTTCGTAACTCTCGAGAGTGAGCCAGTATGAGCCAGTCATCGAGGTAATTGAGTATGCGTATGCCGGCTACTCGGAGCGGGGCAAGAGCTGCCTCTGCGACTTTCATGAAGACGCGAGGGGACAGAGACAGGCCGAAGGGGAGGACTTTGTACTGATACACCTGACCGTCGAACGCGAACCATAGGAAGGGTCGATGTCGAGGGCAAATTGAGACGTGGAAGTACTCGTCCTTCAGGTACTCCAGATAGAATTTTTTTCTGGGTGAGCATTTTGAACGGGAGTTTGGACAAGGTCCGATTGAAAACTCGCAGGTCCAAGATCGGTCATAAGCCGCCGCCTTTCTTGGGTACAACAAAGTAAGGGCTGTAGAAACCCTTCTTCGTTTCGATAGGAGGGACAGGCTCTATCGCGTCCTTTAATAGAAGGGAGGTGATTTCTTCGTGCAGGGAATGGGCATGTTGGCCGTGTACTGCGGAAAAATGTACGCCCACGAAGGGGGGCGGAGACCTGGCAAACTGAATTGCATAACCGGGTCGAATGGTCCGGTGCAGCCAGCGTGACGGGTTGGGCAGTGAAAGCCAAGCCTCTAAACTCCGTGCTAGGGGCACCAAAGGGACGGGTTTTTTGGACGTACCCGGCGGGGCTTCGCAGCGGTGCGGAACAGGTAACGTGGCGTCGGGAGGCAATGTGGCATCTCGAGGCTCTGGTGCTGAGAATAAACTCAAAGCACTTACCTTGCTCCGCGCACCCGGCAGGGGGCGGGTTCATGACTGAGGAGGAGGTCTGATGCTGGCGTCCTCTGGACTCGTCTGAACCGGCCGGCCGGGGGACAGTCGTGGGGCTGAAGGCGGGGACACCGCGTCCATGGAGCCGGGACTGTTGAGGCCTGAAAGCAGAGTGCCGTGAGAACAGCATTTGTGGGCCATATGCCCCAGAGACAAAGGAAATAGCTCTTTTATTGAGAATTTGGGTACTGCAGCCCCAGCTAAGGGGTGCGGCAAATGAAAAAACAAAGGATTCTCCTCCCGGCCCTCCACCGGGGGACGGAGCGGTCTTCCCACCTCCGGAGCTAACTTCATAGACTCTGGGTGCGTTGTCTCAGGAGCGCCTGGGAGCCTTCCGGGTCCTCGAGGGGGTCCGTGAGACAGGGGGCGTGCGCTTCCCGCGGTTTGCTCGACGCTGGGGCTGAGAGCTGGGCCCGGGTTGAGGCGGAGCAGGAGCTTGTCTTCTGGCCGCGGGAGGACGCCCTCGGTGAGCAGACGGGGCATGGGCTGTGGCGGCAGGCTTGCGGCGAGGCATGATGTGAGAGATGGCCTCCGTCTGCTTCTTTACCATGGAGAACTGCTGGGCAAAGTCCTCGACGGTGTCGCCGAAGAGGCCGAACTGGGAGACAGGGGCGTTGAAGAAGTGAGTCTTGTCGGCTTCACGCATCTCGACCATGTTCAGCCACAGTTGACGTTCCTGGACCACTAGCGTGGCCATCGCCTGCCCGAGCGCTTGCGCTGTGACCTTCGTCGCTCTCAGGGCGAGGTCGGTCGCTGAGCACAGTTCCTGCAGCGTGTCGGGATCAGGGCCACCCCCGTGCATGTTGCGAAGTGCCTTGGCTTGGTGGACCTGCAGGAGAGCCATGGCATGCAGGGCGGAAGCGGCGCGTCCGGTGGCACTGTAGGCCTTCGCTGTCAGCGAGGAGGTTGCTCTACAGGTCCGGGAAGGGAGTACGGGGCGACCTCACCAGGTGGTAGGGGTACCGGGGCATAGATGGATCGCAACCGCCCTATCCACCTGGGGAATCGGCGCGTACCCGTGGCGCGCTCTGCCGTCGAGGGTGGCGAGGGCGGACGAGCCTGTGGCGGTGTGACGAGTGGAGAGGGGTGCTCTCCACGAAGACGTCAGCTCGTCATGCACTTCCGGGAAAAACGGAACCGGGGGGGGGGCGAGGCTGTGAGCGGCGCGCAGACCCCAGGAACCAGTCATCCTGCCGTGATAGCTGTGGGCAGGATGGAGGGTTCCAATCCAAGCCCACGCTGTTGGCTGCCCGGGAAAGCATGTCGGACATCTGTGCGTCAGCCTCAGCCTGGGCGTGCAAGCCCGAAGGCGGCAGCCCAGGGGTGTCCTCTGCATCAGATGCCGTGCCCTCCGATGTCGAGGCGAGCTCATCGGCTGCCATCGCAAGAGGGTCGGCTGACTGGCTGTGAGGCGAGTCGCCGCCGCCTCGAGCACGGACGGGAATCAACGAGCGTGCTGGGGCGCGGGTGGTCCGAGGGGGCGTACCCGGCGGAGCTGCACCCGCAGCCACCCACAAATCGCCTCCATCGCCAGCCGCATCGTCCTCAATCCCGTGGGAAGGAGGAGCAATACAGGGGGCGGCTGGAGTGGCTTGCTCACGGTTGTAAGCAAGCCGCGACCGCAACATTGTCATGGTCATGTTCTCGCAGTGAGAACATGAACCATCCACAAACGCAGCCTCGGTGTGATCGCTACCCAGACACACGAGACAGCGCCTGTGGCCGTCGGAAGCGGAGAGCACTCTACCGCATCCAGAAACAATACAGGGGCGGAAGGGCATCTTTATAAAGATGCGTCCTTAAAAGGACGTTCAACGCAGCTGTGTTTTGCTCTTTTAGAGGAAATTACTCTTTTAAATAAAATCACTCTTTTAGGGAAAAAAGTCGTGAGAGTTTTTAAATCTGCACTGTCGATGCGCCCAGGGGCAGGAATGCACAGCCGTGCAAACAGGAGAAAGCCGCTGTTGTGCGCCGTGGAATCCAACAGTTATGCAGCAGAGGGATGACAGGAACTCGGTGTGTAGTATGCAGCAGTTGCAGACACGGACCATCGGCTCCGAAGAAATTTTTCTGAATGAACTCCCGTATTTGCGCCGCTTAAATACCCATATGTCCGGGGGCGGGACATGCAAATACTGGTTGCCAACTCTCATTGGCCTTTTTTCATAGTTCAGAGGTGAATATCAACGCTCAAGAGAGACCCCTAGTGTCGCTTCTCTGACACAACGTGGAGAGAGCGACAGAAGGGGAACAAATATTATCTGAAAATCTATGGCATGCATAGATCACAGAGTCAGTCAAAGAAGCTCAAGATGACATTTAGTTGCACTGATAAATACCGTGACATTTTCAAGATGGCCTTGGCTTAAAAGAGGACCTCCAATAAGGGAGTGTGTCAGTCAAGCATCACACCATGCTCAGCATGGAACTGTTTTAAGTATGTTTTCTTTAAGTGTATTTACAAGCTCACCACAGTGTTCCCTCCAATAATGGTCAAATCATATAACATGCATTGCCTTGAAAGTGAAGACTTACCCCTAATTTGGTTGCCTTGATCAGCGAGCAGCACCGTTTTTTTACCCACTTTGTATTCACAAATAATATGCAAAATGCATTTGCACAATCTGTCACTTCTTAATATCTTCCATAAAGGCTTTGCTTATTCATTAAGAAGGTTATCTCTCCTCCAGTAGAATTCCCTCAGATTTGAGGTTGCTATAACTGCTGAGGCAATGCAAAAATGACAGTATGGACAGATCAGTGGGTATTATAGAATTCTGTGTGACACATTAGAGTTCAGTACTGACTGGAGGAAAGGTCCAGAATTCCAGGTTGATGACACTCACACCTGCACATTAGTTTACTACACTTTTAATTTACTTCTCAGACTAAAAACTGAACATGAAGTAGGGTATTGACTACAGAATAACTTATTGAATTCTGTCTAATGAGTGAGTGCACTTTTTAGAAATGATTTTGATTCCTGAATTTGGTTGGGTTTTGAATTGAGGTAGTAAACAGGATTCAGAATTGCAATTTGAATTTAAGTACATTAAAATTAAATGCATTCACATAAGCACAATAAGTGTATTATTATTATTATTATATAATTTAAATTGATTAATTATTAATATTTATAAAATATAATTTTTAACTAGAAAACGAAAGTTCGAAAAACAAAAGACTTTAAATATTGGCTTGACAAAGCCTTGTCTGAAAGTTTAAAAGTAAGGATGTACAGATTAGATATATTAGCAACTAAAATGGAGCCAATTCTTAAATCCTGCATTTGATATAGAGGCACAAAAATGGGAAAATTTTTGATATTTTAAAAGAGGCAGACATAGCCATTATAACTGCACACTGAATTGTATGCATTTTTGTCTGCCAGTGGCATAAAGTTTGTTAATTTCATAATGCCTTATCATCTTCATTACTTCTGATCTTGGTGGGGGTTCATTGCAAGTGTTGAACTGTTCAGACAGAATTAAACATTATTATTGTCTGGTCTGTGGTATAATTAAACATGCAGTTTTTTTTTTTGTGTGTTATTCTTTCATAACACACACAAAAAAAATTACTGATTTGGTACAATGCTGCTATTTTCTAAAAAGGATGAGAATATGCTGTTCTTCATTTTAATTTGTTCTTTTGTGTGAATACAATCAACTATCAGTCTGGCAGCACTGTTCTATCTGGGTAGTGTAGCATGGGCCAGACAGAATTGGTTTGTTGGCTAGTGACGGAAATGAACTGAACTATTAACTGAATTACATTGTAAACATTTTATTACCAGCAAAATCCAAATCGGTGCTTTTAATTATGAATCCTTGAACAATATGCACCCACAGGGATATCATGACAGTTAATGTTGCTCCCTCTATCCAGAGTTCAGTTCATTGCTTGCTATAAACAAGCAAGCGTGGCAGTTAATTTCTAGAATTACTAGCTGCCCAGTGATTGAATCATATATATATATATATATATATATATATATATATATATATATATATATATACACTACTACAAATAGGCACACATGCAAACAAGCTAACACAAAAAAGAGGCCCGTCCATCTCAGTTTGATGGTTATCAAAATGACATTTCCAATTTCTTCACATTATAAGAGTTGTGCTAATAAAGGAAGAGGAATTGTTCTCCATCTAAGTGGAACTGATAGACAACCTCAGGTGTTTGCTTTGGGCTTTTCATTTTTGATTCAGCTGACTGAGTTGCAAGAGCTTTTTATATAATCCACAAGGGAGGAAGTCAGTCTTTCATAGACAATGATAACATAGACATGATCATAATCATCATGATAATCAGCTGATAAAAACCATGAGTATGTTACTTTGTGACAACATTAATCAATGTTTTAGAAACAGTATTAAATATCAGTGTTCCATATTTTGGTAAGCACACTCTGATTTTAGCAACAAAATAAATAAAAAAAAAAACAGTCAACCTTCTGTTTCCAATTTCATTGTGAGAATTTTTGGGTGAACTAACCCCTTTCAATAAGTCATTTTAGACAAGATCCTCTTGTAAAACAAAACTGAATAGTCATTATAATTTTTTTTCTATTGTTGTAAACTGAAAGATACACAACAACTAGCTTTTTAAAAAAAAACAAAAAAAAGAAAAACAAGCCGGCATCAACCATCATACACTCTAATATATCTAAAACATGTTTCATACCTTTGAAATTCAAGATGTCCAAAAGGTGTAACTTCATCTTATTAATTTGTGTGGAAAAACATTTTGTGGAAGGAATATTTGTAAACAGCCTGGAGATATCATTAGAAGGCAAACAGAATGAGGGTTGGTATGCGCTGTAATTGAAAGATAGTGGCCCCAGCAGCAGTGCAGCCAGCTCTGCTCACCATGCAAAGATACAGATTCAAATAAAGGGTGGCGATTATACCAGGTAGACAGAAATGTAATGATTAATTTCCTCTTTGGGTTCCTCATAATCATAATAATGGGTAAGAAAATGTGGTATTGTTGTGCACAAAGCAATAGTGCTCATGGTGTTACCCACAGTGTGAACTTTCAAATGATGTTCTTTTACCTCAGTTAGCTGCCAGGATACAAATGAGTCAGCCAGCATCCCACGCTTGCATGCACATCCAACGTATAATAAAGCCATTTCGCCCAGCATGAAATAAAAGACCATTTTCAAGTTCAGTGATTGGGTTCATAAACTCTCTCTCTCTCTCTGCCTAAAATATACACATAAATATTCACCCCTTCACAAACAGTGCATGAATGCAAATGTATACACACACACACACACACGTCAGTTTCAGATATGAGCAGATTATATAATTAAACAAACAAACAATCATATTATTACATTAATTCATCAAACAAACAAATCAGATCATATGTTATGCTATCATACAAGTACTTATCCATTTCATATTTAGAAAATAATGAAAAAGAATGAAGGATAATACAGAAAACCATCAGATTTTCAGTTTCAATGTTTCTAAAAAGCCACAGTATAAAGACCAAAAGGAACCCTGCTCATGTAAATCAGACATAAGACATCACACATACACATAAACGCACACACACATCCAGCTTAATCGACATTTGGGAACATTTCGCAAACATCTTCAAAAATGTTTGAAGTTATCTACTTAGTACTTACATATTTTTTTCTTGCATAAATCATTTGTCATAACCTTTGTGAAAATACAAAAATCATAAGCTGTTGGCATTGACACTAATTAACTTGGCAAAATGTTTTATCTTTTATTTCCACAAGTATGATTTTGTCCTCATAACGCATGGCTCAACTTAACTGGTGGCTTAACTGTTTCTCTCTTAAATTAAATATCAAGTAATAGATAATATTGTTCATTTTTGTTGGCCTTGTATACTTAAATGTCAATAAGTTGCATGATTATTCCTCATTAAACCTAATTATCAAGAGAGTAATTGACTGTGCCCTTAAAATCTTTTTTTGGGGCGGGGGGTTAACACTAATAAGTAGTAATATGTTTATAACAATTCTGATATAGCTGCCTTTTTCCACTGCATTAGTTTGTCAATTAAACTACAAAGAAACTGAAAAGGCACATTTTTTTTCTGTATAACTTCATTTCCAAGTATAAATGACCAAATTACTTTTGATTCAACAGCACCATCTACTGTGTGTCAAAGGGTGTACTTTGTTGCTAAGCTACAAAGGATAATCAAACTTGTGTACCAAACTCCACACTGTTATTAATTGTGTAAATTAAGTGATATAGCTTTCTTCTCCCCAGCTTAGGTGTCCATCAGTCAGAAGAATATGTGTATTCCGTATGTGTTAGTATGTGTACTTGAACTTAGATTTTGATGTGCAACATAACCATTACAGCATTTAAGAAATGTATATATTAACAACATTGCTAGTCAGTGATTATGTAAGTCTACTGTCAATGAATTTGAGAGACGCAACAACTACAATATTGCAACACCAATGAAATACACAGTATATAATTTTACTAGGAAAGAATGTTCATTTCATATTAAATGCATACCACAGATTACAGCATCCATTTAAACACGATAACTGTTAATCAGTAAAACTCTTCACAATTCAATATGTGGCTACTTTGACATTGATCAGTTAATAGATGAACTGAGCTAGAGACTTATTTTCTTTGAAGACAGCACATTGCTGTAAGAAAGGTGAGTTTAGGTCATGTGAAGGTAAGGGATAAATTCAAAAGCAATTACAGACACTTACTTGACAGAAGCCTAGTAAATACTAATTTGAGTAATTCATATTAAGTTACACAAAAGCAAAAGAGAATCAGCTGGGTAGCCATAGCGAATGTTTCTGTTTGGCATTGATAGACACATTTTGTGCATGTTTCTATTTGGAATGGGTAGACACATTTTATGCATAACTGATTATTATGATTATTTCTGAAGAATTTTTAGAGCCTTTAATGAATAAGGACATATTTTCAGGGTAGAACTCTCACCTTGCAACATTTTCATGATGTTTTTGAGTGCATACCTACTTACACTTTTGTTTTTTTGTTTTTCACGAGTGCCATTTTTATTATTGTTGTGCACATTTATGCCATTTGATTTCAGCTTTCCTTCTGTCATTCATTTCTTGATGTAGTCATGTGGCCACTTTCCCATATGTGCAGGAGGGAACTGTAAGAGCCTCCGAGGCAGTCCCACAAGGTGAAGTACTGGCCATAGTTGTAATCAAAGAGGAGGTGGTGGTCTGTATGGTGAGCTAAACCATTAATGACTTTCTCCAGAAGGCTGGGGACATGGTAGTTCCCATCATGGATGGAGATGGTCCATATGTTGACAAACATGTACAAGGCTAAGTACAGCATCTTGTGCAAAGGAAAGAGGAAGGGGTAGACGCATAGCCGGAAATCGCGGGGGTCAGGGGGTCAGGACCCCCATCTGAGGGTTGTCCCCTCCTAAAATATCATTAAAATATGTGTATTGTAAATAATATAATGATATATTCTTAAAATAATTGTTTAAGAAATAAAATAATACAAATGCAAATGGGGCAACAACAAAAAAAACCTTGGTGTCCCCTTCAAAAATTGCTCTTGAGAATTGTTATTATTGTCCCCCCCGACATTTTGATGACATTTTCACCCCTGGGTAGATGTGGTAGGGCAGACTCTGAAGAAATCCATTCACAGGGTGGAAAGAGTGGCTGGCAAATAGAGATGGTATCTTCCAAATGTGGTGCGGTTTGAGGGAACAGGTGAAAAAGCCTGTTGTTTTTAGTAGTATTAATATTAAAGGAATAGTTCACCCCAAAATTTAAATTATCTAATTATTTACAGTTGAAGCCAGAAGTTTACACTGAATTAGGTTGAAGTCATTTAAACAAATTTTTTAATTGTAATTTTTTCCGACAATTGTTTACAGATTGTATCACTTTTAATTGAATATATTACAATTGCAGTGGGTCAGAAGTTTATATACATAAGCAGCTTGGAAAATTCCAGAACATGATGTCAAGCCCTTAGACAATTAGCTTCTTATGGGAAGTGTACTGAATTGGAAGCATACCTGTGGATGTATTTTAAGGCCTACCTTCAAACTCAGTGCCTCTTTGCTTGACATCATGGAAAAATCCAAAGAAATCAGCCTAGACCTCAGGAAAAAACTGTGGACCTTCACAAGTCGGTTCCATCTTTGGGAGCAATTTCTAAATGCCTGAAGATACCATGCTCATCTGTTCAAACAATAGTATGCAAGTATAAAGATGAATGTATTTTTGTGTGAAAAGTGCAAATCAATTCTAGAACAATAGAAAAGGACCTTGTGAAGATGCTGTAGGAAACAGGTAGACAACAGTGGGGATTTCTTTAAGACTGCAAGGGAAGCTCAGCTTCCCCTACAATGTCAAAAAAATAATGGTCAAATATGTACTATTGTGTAAACAATTTATTGACTAAAAATGCGTTAGAACACGTTCATCTCGAAGACGAGTTCGTTCAGAATCAGCTACATTACATATAGCAGGTCGGCTGACTCGATTTACTTCTCATACATTCCCGTAGCGTCAGTGCATTTCCCTGTTGAAGCCGAGCGTCCATTGACTTCAATGGGGCTGCTCTGAACAGTTTTTTTCAGTGCTCCGAAAATAGACGGCCATTGGATAAATGCTGCGATTATGTCCCGCCCACGGACGCTCAGCGTCTCTGGGGGTGAATGAGGAGTGGGCTGGCCCGGACTCGGGCTTCAGCGTGATGATTGGAGGATCTGTCGAAAGACTGCATCTCCTTTTGATTGACAGCGAATCTGTACTATAAGAAGTCACTGAAGCTATTTCACGCTCAGTCCCATCATGGATTTCTCAAGTGTAGTCGAAAGACAAACTGCTGCAACCTATTTCTTTATATTTGTTTGGCGAAATTGCTAGTCAATTTGCATAATACATTTCACACAATTATACACCACATTCCTTGTTTCAGTTTTACCAAGTTTAATATATTTTGTTTTAGAGCGTTCGTTCGTTCGTTCATTCGTTCATTCATTCATACAGTAGGCTAGGCTAGCGTCGTACGGGTGAAACTGCACACGATGGCAGACGGTGCTAATATTGTCGACCTGATTTTGGCGAAGCCATTTGAAAGTCTTCCTTACGAGGAAAAAATTTGAATTAAACAGCAGGGCAGATCAACACCTAAGATTGATTTAGTGCAAAAATAGGGAAAAATAACAGGTCTTTTCAGCTCTCCTGGTATGACAAAGTTAGCTGGCTGACTGGAAGTGCTGTGACAAATAAAATGTACTGCTGGCCATGCCTCTTGATGAAACCATCTCACGGATGTGTTGTTTGGTCAAAAGTGGGGTTTGGAGATCTGTCTAATTTGACAGGGCATATAAAAGACATGAAAAGAGCAATGAACATGTGAGTGCATGTGCAAGATTAAGTTGCATGGGCAGGATCAGGGTTGAGCATGCAATCAATGAAGGTGCTCGCATTCAAGTGACTAAACATAATGAAACAGTCAAACAAAACAGGGCCTTCCTAAACCGCCTTATTGATGTAACATCCTTGCTTGGCCGACAGGAGCTGTCATTTAGGGGACATGATGAGAGTAGTGAATCATCCAACAAGGGAAATTACAGGAAGTTCACAGAAACATTATCTAAATATGACTCTGTACTGTCCACACAATTACAGTCCTCAACTGTGTTTTCTGGTATGTCCCATACTATTCAAAATGACTTGATCTCTGCTCTTGCAACCACCATTTCTGATCAGATCAGAGATGAAATTCAGGATGCTCCCTTTTTTGGATGGCAGGTGGATGAAACAACTGATATATCCTGCCGTGCCCAACTCTCTGTCATTGTTCGCTATGTGGATAGTGCAGGTAAAATTCAGGAGCGCTTTATTGGATTTTTTGATGTTTCTGGAGGGCGAGATGCTCAGTCCGTTTTTGATGTTTTAAATGAGAACATGCAGGCCTACAATTTTAAGGATAAGCTTGTGGCACAGACCTATGATGGGGCTTTGTCATGGCTTCAGCACTCAATGGTCTGCAGGCCAAAGTGAAAGCAATAGCCCCAAGTGCAAGGTTTGTGCATTGCTATGCACACAGACTGAATCTGGTGCTGTCACAGGGGGCTAGATGCTTGCCTGAGTGCAGAATTTTTTTTGCATCACTCTCTGGGTTTGGCACATTTTTTTCAAAACCCACAAAGAGGACGTCTTTTCTGGAGTCTGCAGGCTGTTCAAGGTTGCCCAGAAATGCTCCTACTCGATGGAATTTCACATCACGGATAGTGAGCACTGTGGCAAACAATTATGATGGCCTCCTGCAGACATTTGAAAACATCATTGCAGACACGACAATTGATGATGATACACTGGATTGTGCCAAAGGCTTTCTGAGGAAACTGGAGGATTTTGAGTTTGTGTTCATGTTGTACACATATGAACAAATCTTCACTGAGACTGATGTGGTCTTTGATGTTGTCCAGCAGAGGGCGATGGATGTTTTTTACTGCAAGAAAAGAATTGAATCTCTTCTTGCATTTGTCAGAGAGAAAAGGTCAGAGGGGGCTTTACAAGCTGTTTATGCCAAAACAGCAGATCTCACATCAGACCCACGAGATGAGCCCATGAGAAAGCGCCGTCTGACCCAATTGCAGGATCCCCAAGAGCACTACAGAAATCTCTACATGGCCATCCTTGATAACATCTTGGAGCATATTCCTCAACGTTTTTCAAATTTGGAAAGTATGCTTGTGACAACCGCCAAAGGAAGGGACGGAAACAGGCGTCGGCTTAAGGGGTAAGCTTTTTATTTTACTAAATATACAAGTAATTTGAGTCACAGTCTTTCTTGGACGGGTTGTCGGGCTCCCCATGCTCCGTCGCTGCTGCACTTTTATGCCGCTCTCCTCATGTTACTGAAATCAGACACAGGTGTTAGTCATCATTTAGCTCAGGTGTGAGTGCCCTTACCGCTTTTCTCTCCCGGACGGGTGCTTGACCACGCCCCCGCTGCCACATACCCCCACCGCCCGACTCAGGCCGGGGCATCATCCGGCCTGCCTACCACTCCCCCCATTTCTGGAGAGGAAGTCAGCGGCAGCCATCTGCACCCCCGGTCTGTGGACCACCTTGAACTTAAAAGGCTGGAGGGCCAGATACCAACGGGTGATCCGGGCGTTAGTATCTTTCATGCGGTGGAGCCACTGCGGTGGGGCATGATCCGAGCAGAGGGTGAAGGCCCGCCCCAGCAGGTAGTATCAGAGGGTAAGGACCGCCCACTTGATGGCCAGACACTCCTTCTCTACGGTGCTGTACTTAGTCTCCCTCAAGGAGAGCTTCCGGCTAATGTACAGCACCGGGCACTCCTCTCCCTCCACCACCTGCGAGAGTACGGCCCCCAACCCTCTGTCTGAAGCGTCCATCTGCAAAACAAAAGGGAGAGAAGTCAGGTGCATGCAAAGCGGCCCCCACAAAGTGCAGCTTTAATCTGTGTAAACGCCTGTTGGCACTGCTCTGACCATTGGACCGGATCTGGAGCCCCCTTTTTAGTAAGGTCAGTCAGCGGGCTGGTGACATCCGAATAATTAGGTACAAACCGTCTGTAATAGCCAGCCAGCCCCAGGAACTGCCTCACCCCCTTTTTGGTCTTGGGTCTAGGGCAAGTCGCAATCGCCACGGTCTTGTCAATTTGGGGACGCACCTGGCCATGACCCAAGTGGAACCCCAGATACCGTACCTCCACACGCCCAACCGCGCACTTTTTCAGGTTTGCCGTGAGCCCCGCCTGCCGCAGCGATCTCAGGATGGCCCTCAGATGTTGCAAGTGCCGCTGCCAATCATTGCTATAAATGATGATATTATCTAGATAGGCAGCGGCGTACGCAGTATGCAGTCTGAGGATCCGATCCATGAGGCGCTGAAACGTGGCTGGTGCCCCGAACAAACCGAAAGGAAGCGTCACGAATTGGTGTAATCCGAACGGCGTGGTGAAGGCCGTTTTTTCACGGGATATTGGTGTCAAGGGGATCTGCCAATAACCCTTCGTTAGATCCAAGGTCGAATAAAACCGAGCAGTACCTAACCGATCGAGCAGTTCATCAACACGGGGCATTGGATACGCGTCAAATTTAGACACCGCGTTGACTTTTCTATAATCCACACAGAAAGCGTACAGACCCGTCGCTCTTGGGAACAAGGGCGACCGGGCTGGACCAATCGCTGTGAGATTCTTCTATTACTCCCATGTCAAGCATCGCGTCCAATTCTTCCCGAACTATTTTCTTTTTATGTTCGGGCAAGCGATAAGGGTGGCAATGTACCACTACGCCCGGCTCTGTCTTGATGTGGTGTTGTATGATGTCTGTGCGGCCCGGTAGAGGAGAGAACACGTCTGCAAACTCCTTTTGTAGTTCGGAAACCTCTGCGAGTTGGCGTGGTGAGAGGTGGTCTCCACAAGGAACCGGGGTATTAGGATTGCAGGCTTTGTTTACCTCCGGTCCGAGCTCCGCCCTCTCCGGAACTACCGTTGCCAACGTCACAGAGGCCGCCTCTTCCCTCCACAACTTCAGGAGGTTGAGGTGATATATTTGACGCGCGCCCCCTCTATCGGTACGTTTAACTTCATAATCGAGGTCCCCTACTCGTCGTGTGACCTCAAAGGGTCCTTGCCACTTGGCGAGTAATTTCGAGCTCGATGTTGGGAGTAATACAAGCACTTTATCTCCCGGTGCAAATTCCCGTAGCTGAGCACCCCTGTCATACAGCCGGCGTTGGCGTTCTTGAGCCTGGACCAAATTCTCCTGTGTTAATTGCCGCAGTGTGTGGAGTTTTGCTCGAAGATCAAGAACGTATTGAATTTCATTTTTAGCATTAGAAGGTCCCTCCTCCCAAGCTTCACGGATGACGTCGAGGACCCCGCGTGGGCGTCGTCCATACAGCAGCTCAAATGGGGAAAATCCCGTGGAGGCTTGCGGAACCTCTCGTACTGCGAATAACAGGGGGTCCAGCCACTTATCCCAATTCCTAGCGTCTTCGTGCATGAATTTACGAATCATATTTTTGAGTGTTTTATTAAGTCGTTCCACCAGTCCATCCGTCTGAGGATGGTACACGCTAGTGCGAATCGACTTAATGCCCAATAGTTCGTAAAGTTCGCGAAGTGTTCGTGACATAAAAGTAGTGCCTTGGTCGGTGAGGATTTCTTTCGGAACCCCCACCCGGGAGATTATCTTGAAGAGTGCCCCGGCAACACTACATGCTGAGATGTTGCTCAGAGGCACTGCTTCCGGATACCGCATTGCCTAATCCACCAGGACTAACACAAAGCGATGTCCACGTGACGTCCGTTCTAATGGCCCGACGAGGTCCATTCCAATTCTCTCGAAGGGAACCTCGATCAATGGAAGGGGGCGCAAAGGCGCTTTTGGGGTGGCCGGTGGGTTTACCAGCTGACATACGCGGCACGCCGCACACCACCTGCGGACGTCGCCGCCAATGCCCGGCCAATAGAAACGGGCTATTAGACAAAAAAGTGTTTTCCGTTCCCCTAGGTGACCGGCCATAGGATTATAGTGAGCCGCCTGGAAAACCATTTCCCGGCGGCTCCGTGGAATCAACAATTGTGTCACCTCCTCCTTTGTTTGAGTGTCCTGCGTCACTCTGTACAACCGATCTTTAATAACTGAAAAATACGGATATGAAATGGCGATACCCGGCCGGAGTTGTTGACCATCCATTACTCTCACTTGGTCAAAAGCGTGCTTAAGGGTTCCATCCCGCGACTGCTCCAAGGGGAAGTCCCCCTCAGGGAACTCCCGCGACTGCTCCAAGGGGAAGTCCCCCTCAGGGAACTTCCCTCGTCACTCGGAGCAGCCGAGGACGGCCCCGGCTCCGCCTCCCCTGCCAAAGCATCGCACATCACACACCTCTTCACTTTCATGCAGGACACATCCGCACAAACTCCCTCTAATACATTTCTAAAATTCGGCCAATCAGTACCCAAGATTAGCGGATGGGTGAAGCGGGAACTAACCGCTGCCTCCACACTATGTTTTTCTCCCCGGAATTTGATCGCTAAAGTCACCATGGGGTACCTGTGAATATCCCCATGTACACACCTCACCCTCACCCATTTAGCTGTGCCCAAAGCCCCGGGTTGAACCAAGCGTTGGTGGATGGTGGTCTGATTACAGCCGGTATCATCAATGCTTGGTATGTACCCCCCTGGATCCTTACCGGGACCCGGTACGCTCCAGCCCGACTGGGGGCAGCCTGCGGGACATCGGAGACCCACACCACCGTCCCCACCTCCATCAGCGGACACTGATCCCGGAAGTGGTCCGGGTCTCCGCACCTCCAGCAGACCGGCCCAGGCGCCACGGCCGCACCCGTGCTGGCGGGCACCACCACCTGAGGAGGAGAGCGGCTGAAGGATGGGGAAGGCTTAGGCGGGTTCTCCCACGGCCGGGAAGTTGGCCTGGTGTATCCTCCACACCTGCGGGGGGCAGGAACGGGCCCTGGGGAGAGAGCAGAGCGAGAGGGAACGGGGGGGAGAAGCAGGGGAAGACACAGGGGAAGGGGAGAGAGAGAGAGAGAGAGGGGGAGTGCTCATTCGCCCTCGGTATCGCCGCCAAGTGGTCCTCCGCGAGCTGAACAGCTGCCTCCAGCGATGCCGGGCGGTGGCACTGGACCCATTCCGCCGTTCTCCTGGGCAGTCATTGCGCGAATTGCTCCAGTACCACCTGATCGATGACTCCCTCGACGTCGCGGTCCCCCGTGAGCAGCCACCGCCGACAGGCGTCCCGGAGCCGTTGAGCAAACGGAAACGGGCGGTCGGACTTCTCAAGCTTCATGCTCCGGAAGAGCTGGCGATTCTCTTCCGGGCTCCGACCAACCCCTTGCAGAATGGCCCTCTTCAGGTCAGAGTAAGCCAGGAGGGTCGTCGCCGGCAGTTGTTGTGCCGTGAGCTGTGCTTCCCCGGACAGGAGAGGAATTAGACGGGTTGCCCCATTCGGGCGGCCAGCCCCAGATTTCAGCCGTCTTCTCGAACAAATCGAGGAAGGCCTCAGGATCATCTGCTACCCCCATCTTCTGTAACGTGGGCGGGGGCAGCATAGCGTGGGTGTCCGGGGTCGCGGCTGGGGCCGACGCAGCCTCCTGGCTGAGGAGGCTCCGGATAGCGAGTCGGTCCTCTGCCTGAGCCCGCATGATCTCGAAGAACCGCCGATCTTGATCCTGCCGGAGCTCAAGCAGGGATTGTTGGTGGCCTTGATGGAGAGTAGCGAGGGACTGGAGGATTTCCGCCAGCTGGGAGGACTCTATGGGGCGATCTTGTTCCATAACAAAAAAAAAAATGTTCCCGGGTTTCTGCACCAATGTGACAACCGCCAAAGGAAGGGACGAAACAGGCGTCGGCTTAAGGGGTAAGCTTTTTATTTTACTAAATATACATGTATTTTGAGTCACAGTCTTTCTTGGACGGGTTGTCGGGCTCCCCATGCTCCGTCGCTGCTGCACTTTTATGCCACTCTCCTCATGTTACTGAAATCAGACACAGGTGTTAGTCATCATTTAGCTCAGGTGTGAGCGCCCTTACCGCTTTTCTCTCCCGGACGGGCACTTGACCACGCCCCCGCTGCCACAATGCTCTTCTTAGAATTAGTCAATCCAGGGAAATTTGATGACATGAGACAAGAATTTCCAGAGGAGGCCTTCCAAAGTGTCCTAAAAAGTTATGGCCATCACTTTGATTCAGGGAGACTGAGGTCTGAACTTCAAGTCCTGTATTCAGATCAGGACTTGCAGGGTAACAGGGGAAAGCTGTGTGATTACTTGGTGTTCCTCAAAGACATGGAGTTGGACAGTGCAATGCCTCAGCTTTACAAACTGTTCTCATTAGTGGCAACAATTGGAACTACATCTGCAGGTGTAGAAAGGAGCTTCTCCTGTTTAAAGCGTCTCAAGTCCTACACCCGTAACACAATGAGCCAAGGTCATTTAAGCAGCCTAGCTCTGCTGGCCATTGAGAAGACACTGGTCAAGTCACTGGAAAAGACGCCTAGTTGGTACAACAGAGTCACAGTGCATTTTCTCGAAAAGGAACGTAGGGCAGAATTTACTTTTAAATAAGTTTATAATGTAGGCCGAAAATGAGCTTCCCCTCTTTGAAAGACCAGCAGCCGCCACTGGTAGACAAGTATCTATATCCACAGTAAATCAAGTCCTTTATCGGCATAGCCTGAAAGGCTGCTCAGCAAGAACGAAGCCACTGCTCCAAAACACCCATAAAAAAGCCAGACTACAGTTTGCAAGTGCACATGGGGACAAAGATCTTAATTTTTGGGGAAATTTCCTCTGGTCTGATGAAACAAAAATGTAACTGTTTGGCCATAATGAACATTGTTATGTTTGGAGGGAAAAGGGTGAGGCCTGCAAGCCGAAGAACTTCATCCCAACCGTGAAGCATGGGCAGAGGTGGTTAGTAACGTACTACATTTACTCCATTGTAAAAATTTACTTTTATGAGTATGTTTTATGGTGGGTACTTTTCTGATGAAAAATAGTTACTTAATTTCAATGGGTAGCTTTCCTGTCATTACATTTCTGGTTTTACTTCAATAAGTGTTAATAAATGCGTAATTTATTGCAATTTTTGAATGGGACTCTTACGACAGCGGATATTCACAGCTGCACACTCTGACTCGAGTCATGTTCATCACTACAGCAGCAAGTACGCAAAACTTTTCTTCAGTCCATGAAATGCCTTCATTTTACACAAAGACAAGGATATACATTTTCAGCTCCAACTTAAGAAAAAATTATGAGGTAAGTTTTAGAGATTGTGACAATGTGGGCTTGTCTCATTCATTGTCAGCATGAATCTGCAACTGTGGGTTCTTATGTCCTCAGAATCTAAGTTTACATTTTTATATCAGTGCTGCAACATATCGGTGCCTACTCTATAAATCCTTGTAAACATCCGCGTTAAGTGCAAATGTTTTGCCCTGCCCATCACAATTGTGAGCATTTTTGCATGTTGAAGTATGGCACGCGCTCAGCGTGACAGATGCAGGCATGTTTGTCTTATGGACAACACGCTTCAAACACAAAGATATGGTGCAATTTACCCTTGGGACTGTGTGACATTATTCAAGTTCTTCACCATAATAATTACCAGAAAAAGGTTTCCAAAGTTCTCTTCTAATTGACAGGTTTGACCAAATCTGAGAAGCATCCTTAAAGTGATAGTTCAGCCTTAAATTAATATGATATAATTATTTCCCCGCCATCATGTTCTTCCAACCCTGTGAAACTTTTTATATTGGAACTCAAAAGATAGACAGAATGTTAGGGAGTAACAGTCTCAATCACCATTTCCTTTCAAAATATGGAGGGGGAAAAAACATGCAGTTTAAGTAAATGATGATTAAGATTAGCATTCTGTCTAACATCTCCTTATAGAAATTATTTTTCCAAATGTTTTAATTGATCGCATCATTCACCCTCATGCCATCCCAGATGTTTTTTTTTTCTTCTGATGAACACAATGATTTTTAGAAGAATATCTCAGATATCTTAGTTTATAATAGAATGCAAGTGAATGGTTACCAAAACTTTGAAACTCATCACAAAGGCAGCATTAAAGGAATTCCAATGACACTGGTTCAATGTCTTCAGAAGCGATATAAATGTGGGTGAAAATCCGTTTTTTACTAATAAACATCCACTTTCACATTCTTCTTCTTGTGTTTTTGATGATTCAATTATTTGTGCATATCACCATCTACTGGACAGGGAAGATAATTAATTGTAAAAAAAAAAAAAGGACTATATATATTATAAAGTTATATATTTTCATCACCCATACCTGCCATATTGCTTCTGAAGAGTCATATGTACTTTTATGCTGCCTCTATGTGCTTTTTGGAGCTTCAAAGTTCAAACCATTCACTTGCATTGTATGGACCTACACAGCTGAGAAATTTTTATTAAAATCTTAATTTGTGTTCTGCAGAAGAAAGTCAGTCAGACACATCTTGGAATTCATGATGGTGAGAAAATGAGAGCATTTAATTTTTTTTAACCATTCCTTTAATTTGATGCATGGAAGAAAGAAATCATATGTGTTTGAAACAACATAGTGGTGAATGATGACAATTTCCATTATTAACAATAATATTAACAGTATTAGTACTATTCTGTAATGCATGTTAAATGTGTATCATATACTGGAATCTAGGAGAGTAAACATCCATTCCGTTATACAGTACGTGAAAGTAGATAGATACTCACTCTTTGAGTATTCTTTTTATTGGATACTTTCTTACCGTTACTCAAGTAATTGTATTTTACATGAGTAAAGTTTTTGGCTACTCGACCCACCTCTGAGCATGGGGGTGGCAGTATCATGTTGTGGGGGTGCTTTGCTGCAGGAGGGACAAGTGCACTTCACAAAATGTATGGCATCATGAGGAAGGAAAATTATGTGGATATATTGAAGCAACATCTCAAGACATCAGCCAGGAAGTTAAAAGTCTCCCTTGATGCGTTTGATTACGCACAGGCGAGCACCCAGTTTAAGTCGAAGTGGATGTGTTTTGCTCATATTTTAATCATATTTGTTTTTTGTAATATTGCGTTGCTCATATGTCGTGTTTTAGAGGCCTCTGCTGTCACTGCGGGGAAAAAACATTCATCTGCTTCATGTGGTGTCTCTGTTTTTCATCAGTTCTCTTCATAAATAAATAAATGCATAATCTGCTATATGCTCATCCTGTACATTTATGATTAAAAATGAAAATGTGACCGAAAATAAATTAATTCTTGTTTAAGTTAAATCAATGCACATTTAAAAGTTATTTCAACTCATTATAAGATCTCCCAATTAATTATTTTACATTGTAAACATTATTTGTAAAATAACTTGCAAAGCTATGTTGATTTAACTTAATACTTCAAGGCAGCAGTTAAACTTGTTTTTTAAGTTGAAGTATATGTACATGTATTTTACAGTGTAAATAAATATAATGAGCTCACCACATCACTACATGCAGCATACATACAGCATGCTTTACTATTGCTCCTAGACTTTGTGCATCTTGCATGAAAATTCCAAAACTTCCTGGTCATGCCCACTGATTTTGCATGTATGGCTTATGGCATTGCACTGAGCTTATCGCTAGCACCATATCACTAAAATAATGCAAATTAATCTACTTGAATAAGTACTGTGTTAACCATTATTTATAAACTGAAATGTATCAAATGTGTGCAATATGCCAAATAACACACATTATTAATGGTTTAAATAATATATACATACATTATATAATGTATATGCACAAGGCATGTGTGTGTGTGTATAAATTATGTGTGTCTGTTTAGATATATTACGTTTTTACGTAAATACTGCATGATGGTAATGATTTATGTATTATTTTTATATCTGATGAGCTCAGCTAGCCTATTCAGCCGAATACTGACGTTCCAAACAACCACAAAATCAATAAGGCAAACAAGCCCAATCACTCTCTCTCTCTAAAAAATGTTGGCCAGCTATTATTGCACAAGCTGGTTAACAAATGATAAACGTAACATATCAAATTACCAGAAAATTACAATGTGGCAACAAACCCCTGTTGCCAACGAACCAGGGTAACCTAACATTCACGGTAATCTAACATTCAATTGGCTAGATTTGATAAATGTTTTGGATTAAAATCATTATGGTGCTTCCATATTCAGTTAGAGGCTCAGTGCAATATGAAAGGCTTTATCTAAAATCTACAATGTCGTATAGGGAAAATGTATAGCTTTTGTTATGACAGTAACCTAAAGTGTTTAACTCCTTTTTAAAAATCTTTTTTTTTTTTAACCCCAGTCATTGTGTATCACAGCATATAAAACATTAAACATATTTGTTTGCAAAGTATTTGTGGTTTGCAAAAGCACTGACATGTTTTTTTTATGTGTTTGTTTGTGTGCCACTCCACCCTTTTAGCCTGTTTTATTTGTCTATATGCTGTGCTGATCTCCCCTAATAACAACAACACAAAAAGCAGTATGTAGAGAATAATATGCTTAGAAGATTTGCTGTATGTCATCATCACTTGCTTTAATAAATCTCCTTAAAAAATACTCTCTTGTTGTTCATTTATTTTGTATAAATATTTATAGAGTTTGTTTTTTATTTAAGTGAAAAGAGAACATGCCAACTATCGAAAGTCAATCAAATGAGTGAGCTGAATTAATAGGAGGAATGTATAATTTGCATCAGATGATCTATGCTGCTACCAGTGTTGGGCAAGTTACTTCCAAAATGTAATACATTATAGATTACTAGTTACTGTCATTTGAGAGTAATTAGCTATATTACAATATTACTGTATCTGACTTGTAATGCTTTACTCTACTTTTGCGTTACTTTTGAGTTACTTTCACCAAAATAACCACGGAAGTATGACTTGGCATTCTAAAATGCCAAAATTGAGTTTCTTGAAGCTCATTATAAATCAAGGGGAGGGCAATATGGTATAGCATAATGACTGTGTAGGCTCCTAAGGCTACTAACAACTTAATATTATGTGAAGTGAAGTCTCATGGCGCAATTCAATAAGTAACAATCACTGTCAGAATCACAAAAGCAGACAAAGGATCAAAGTCTGGTAAATTATGATTGTAAAATACTTTAGTCTTATTCATATGAAACACAACAGAGCTAGAACCCACTATTATGTAACATATCACCTAATGACATGACAAGATGCACAATCTTTTTTTTCATTTCTATTCTTTTATTCTCTTCAAGTTCAAAGCACAAAGTTGTCATGCATTGGACGGACATAGCTTATTCTTTATCAAAAATCAAAAAGTTCTCTTGGCCTCCAGGAATATGACTCATTTCAGTCCAACTTAACATTTAACATGTAGGTTAAACATAGCCTACAACTGCTAAGAAACAAAACGCAGGCCAAAAAGAGGAACCCTGCTATTTGCCCAAAAATTTCTAAAACATAGGCTACCAAATAAAGGCTGGTAAATGTTTAATCACTTCTAGCTAGAACTATAGCTAATGGCTCTGTGAGGCTAGCCACATTTTGCAAGAATAGAAAAAAATAAAGTAAAAGAAATACAGCTCAGTTATTTAAGTCTAACTTCACAAAAAAATGTAAGCTTGGCTAAACACACACACACAGAAAATTTTAAAATAATAAGATAATGTCTAAACAGGAAACCTGTTGCCAAATATACAATAGAGGTAGCATGCAGCCAAACAAGGCAGGTAAAATAAATAGAACTATGAAGGCACTTATAGCCTAGACCTATATAGCCTACTTATGGTTCTATAGTGGTGGGGCTAGCTTATTCCACTACCCACTTGACATAAATATCTGTTGAAGCGCATCAGGAGAAGGCGCTGAAAGAGTCCATCACCAAGACGGTTGCGTTTTGGGGTGAGCACAAGACTCCCGAGACTGAAAAGTCTTTCTACTGGTGCACTGGATGGAGTTGGGGCGTTATAGTGGAGTGCGATTTTTTTGCATCAGGGCTGCAGGCTCTTCTGTTGTTAGGGAGCGGCACTCCATCGTGATGAGGAACTTGATGTGGTCTCTTCTGGCTTCTTCCTTTACCCAGTGCAGCTTGAACTTGGGCAGTGAGACGGTGGCCAATAGTGCATCCTTGGAGTCAATTGTTGTGGCAAATCGAGTTTTAATTGCTCCCACAATAACCCCAGGCAGCCCAGTGGTCATTTGCGATAGACCATTTTTCGTTGCTAAGGTTTTGGCCACTAGAACTTCTAGCGTTGGTTGAAGCATTCCATAAAAACAAGTGTCCTCACCCTGTAGGATGTCCAGTGCAACTGTGAAAGGCTTCATAATGGAACAGTATTCCTTGAGAAACTGGTATTCCCTGTCGTTCATAAATTTAATCTGAAGCTGTGTGCAGAGGTTATTGATGTCAGTGAGGGGCAATCAACTTTCTATCACTGACCTCTTCTAGGCACTCTGATGTGACTGTGGAGCGGCTGGACTTTGTCCATAGTGCTGAACATTTGGCTGTGGCACTACGATAAACAGCCCTCGATTCCGGATTAGATGCTAGCCATTTATCAACCTCATTGTTCGCAATTATATTAAGTGTATGGGCTGCGCATCTATGGCGTCTAAGTTACTAGTGCTATTTTTTGATGTACAGAGTTCCCTTGGTGTAGCACGTAGATTGCACTTGACTATAATGTTCTTATCCTTGTCCGTGACTAACTGAAAATAATGGGAGTATGTCCATCTCGCAAACGTAGAATCAGTCTCTGCAGTAATCATCTCAATCATCGAATTACGGCTACAGGAAATAACGTTACTCTTTTACTCACTGATTTTTTTTCTCTTGTGCCGAAATGATTTGCGGTGTTGGTGAATTCTTAAAAAACAAAACACCACTTAATATCAAGTTAAAATACGATGTAACACGCGTTACTGAGATTATAACGGGTATAATGTTACTAAAATTGTATTAGTAATGCATTATATTACTGCGTTACTGCAAAAAGCAATACATTATTGTAATTGCGTTACTTTTGTAACGCGTTACTCCCAACACTGGCTGCTACAAGGCAGATATCAGTAGTCATCCGAACCATTTTGGACTGGAAATTGTAATCATTTAAAAGACAAAGAGAACGCTTGTTTAAAGATTAAGATATGTATAAGCCCTTAACACATTATTAAAATGGATGAATTATTTAAAACAGGACTAAAGATCGCAAGAGAGGTGCAAGTAACGGTGACGCTGACAGATCGAGAGGGAGGCGCAGGTAACGCAGTGAGAGCTGCCGTTGACGGTGGCAGGTCGAGTGATAGCCGTGTGAGAGCTGCCTGCAGCGGTGGCAGGTCTCCATGGCAGAAATTTTCCAAACTTTTGGCCGCCAATGTTTATGCAATGTAACTACTAAAAACTGTACAAATTGGACTTTATTATTATTATTATTATTATATTGTTGTTGCAAAAGGGACATCTTGACAGGTTTCAAAAGAATAATTTGAGCATCACTGTCAAATTTAAAAAGGCTAATAATAATAATAATAAAAAGATTTGCATGATGTAAAAAGGAATCCAGAGGACCATTTGAAATTGTTCACTCAAACTTGCGAGAAAATAAAACCGTTATTTCCCTGAAGACAAACGGAATCAGAAAAAGTGACTGCTAATAACAATAACAAATAATAATTTCTGGGATTGAATGCTAGTGATACATGAAAAATCATCTCACCTGTAAAGGTGTCATCGTAGACACAAAAGCAAAAGAAATAAGAAGTTCAGTCACCCATGGGTGTTAGCCTACCTAACCTTTTGGTAGGCAATTGTGACACGAAATTTCATTGGACAGATGCGAGATCTGGTCATGGTGTTACAGATGTTGTTTTTTTGTTTTTATGGTGTTACAGATGTGGCAGAATCACTTGAATCAACATGTCGTCATCAAAATGCAACATAACAGTCTGACGCATTGGATGGAGAACCTCTAAAGAGCATTACTGCACAGTAATGTAATACATCATTTAGTTACAATACGGTGTTTCAAAGCTTGATATTTGTGTGCCGTTTAACATGGATAGTGAGGTACAGACAGATGGGAGAATTCTTGATCTCACATATTATGCCAGGAGAGAAGACATGCTGTCGTATGAGGATGTGACAATCCCACTGGTAAATCAGTTTATTTGTTAAAACGCGGCTTCTAGGCACGTTTAGCTGAAGAATTGTTGCATGAAGAGGCTGTAAAATAATCTCAATATGAAGTTAGTTAAAATAAAGAGTTGATGTTAAAAGTTTTGGTTTTTACTCAAATCTGCAGATTATGGATCTTCCTTATTAAATAAATATATTGTCTTGGCAGTATTCTAAAAGGTTCATTACGTATTCCCAAAATGAGTTTTGCCCATTTAGTACCCACAATCATATTGTATGATGTAACTTTATTCTCTTTTCTTACCAAGAGTGAACTTCGAGAAGCAGAGCAAGAAAACAAGTCCGTCAAAGAGCAAGAGATGAAGTGGTCAAATCTCACCCTTCAAAGTTTGCATGAAAACACCCCAAACCTATAAGAAGGTCCCCTTGTCCCCTTGAACTGATCCCCCTTGTATCTGTCCACCATATCGGTCACTGATTCAGGATATGCAACGGAACGAACTCAACATGTTCCAGTAATTTGTGAACTCAGGTGCGTAGACCCCCAATAATTAACACAAGCAAGTAGGGATGTAAATTTTCAGACATTTTCATAATCGATAGTTGTGGAAATTAACGATCGATTAATCATTAACGTGAATATCACAAAACGCACGTGGAGAACTCAAAGTAATATGTGCAAATAGCCTATTATTTAGATCAAATTTAAATGAATACACTTAAGAAATGCGAGTATTATATGCTTAATTCGGTGTATTTAAACACATTTAGACTGTTTAGTTCGAATTTGATAATTGTTTAATTACTTTTAATTAAATACTGTTAGTAGTAACTTCTTTCTTATGATACTTAAGATGATTGTATACATATGTGAATTCATTAAAATTTTACGTTGTGGATCGTGTGATATTTCAGACCTTTGGGCTTATTTTTTTATTAGAAATTAAGTAGAATTATAACACGCTGCATAAACGGTTCATAACACAGGCTACCACTTCTGTGGTGATTGTGAGATGTCAGCTGAATGTACCTTTGTGCTTTCCTGGCGATTGCTGATGTAATTGTTGGTTGGGATGAAACAAGGAGATAACACCCAATATGACAACATACTTGCTGTATTTTTGTTGTACTTTAACACGACATCGGGGTGTGCAGAAGACAATAATGTTCATTTAAAGAGAAATGCTCCAACACTGTTTACACTGAGCCCACTTCAACTGGCATTTGTACATCATCTTCTGTGAACCAGATAATGACTTCCGCTCTGCAAGCACCTCTAGCGGTGGGTGACTGTATAGACAGACTTATCAACATCTGCTGTCATGATTACTGAATGCATTTGTCCTGAAATTAATTAATCGACTATCGTAAATTCTTCATACTGTAACCCCCTTCCACAAGGCAGTTAGTGAAGTGTACATGTCATGTGTGCCTCAAGTAATTTTACTGTTTGTGATCACGTGACCCAGGGTGGTGAGCCCTCGCGACTTCATTTTTAAACTAGATGACGGGAGAGTTCGAGTTCATGTATAAATAAATTACAATAAAAAAATCTATATATTATATAATATTACATATTATAGAAATGTAATGTTTTGTTGTGCTATATTACACACATTTTCATAATGCTTGGAATATATTTAAAATGCGGTTTAAAAAAGTTTTGTAGTGTGTTTAATAGTAGCTATGCTAGTTAAATATGACTACATGTAATTTTGATTTAACTTTGCAGTGGATTCTGCTAAAATGTGATGTGCAAGTAACTGGAAAAATGTATGTATACATTAACAAGCTGATAATTGGATTAAAAATGCAATAACGAAATCAATAAATCACTCTTTCTCTAAGACTAGACACTGAAGTGCTAAAATGTTATCACCATATGCACATACTGTATATATTTGAACCATGGCTAATTCTGATCATATTATATTTCAGAAATAGCTGACATGTATAGGATAATACTTTCATGATATTACATAAAGATGTTGTCAGCTAGGTGGCTCCTTAGATGCATTGAGGGTTGGGGAATAATGACCTAATAACTAGACATTTTTAATCACTTGATGACTTCAAATTATATCTTAATGGATGGCCTTTTACTGCATTGTATTGTGTCCAAAATCAATCAAAAAGATAATAATATTTTACTATAGCTATAGTATTTGACATGTAATGCTAGTTGTAGAAAGTATGGAGAAAATTATTAATGTAGGTTAACTCATTTGTTAGCTACAGGGCATTCATAAAGTACTCAGACCCCTTCATTTTTTTTTTCTCTCTCCAAATTTTATGTTGCAGTCTTATACTAAAATGCTTAAAATAATTTTTTGCCCACATAAATCTAAACTCCATACCCCATAATGACAAAGCAAAAAACTGATTTTTGATAAATATTTATTAAAAAGAAAAAAATGAAATATCACATTGATATAAGAATTCAGACCCTATCACACTTGAAATTTAGCTCAGGTGCATCCCATTTCTCTGAATCATCTTTGAGATGTTTCTACACTTTGATTGGAGTCTACCTGTGGCAAATTCAACTGATTGGACATGATTTGGAAAGGGGCACGCATGTCTATATAAGATCTCACAGCTGAATATGCATATTAGAGCAAAAATCAAGCCATGAGGTAAAAGGAACTGACTGCAGAGCACATAGACGGGATTGTGTCGAGGTACAGATCTTGGGAAGGCTACACATTTTTTTGGCTGCATTGAAGGTTACTGAGAGCATAGTGGGATCCATAATTCTTAAATGGAAGTTTGGAACAACCAGAACTCTTCCTAGAGCTGGCTGCTCGGCCAAACGTTCCGGTTCACCTTCCAACAGGACAATGACACTTAAGCACACAGCCAAGTCAATGCAAAAGTAGTTTAGGGACAACTCTGTGAATGTCCTTGAGTGGTCCAGCCAGAGCCCAGACTTTAAACCATTCAAACATCTCTGGAGAGACCTGAAGATGGCTATCCACCGACGGTCCCCATCCAACCTGACAAAGATTGAGAGGATCTGCAGAGAAGAATGGCAGAAAATCCAGGTGTGCAAAGCTTGACGCATCATACCCAAAAAGACTTGAGGATGAAATCGCTGCCTATGGTCCTTCAACTAAGTAAAGTTAAAGGTCTAAATACTTATGTCAGTTTGATATTTCAGTTTTTTATTTTTAATGAATTTGCAAATGTATCAAAAATGAGTTTTTTGCTTTATCATTATGGTGTATGCAGTGCAGATTGATGTGGGGGGAGGGAATATAATTTAAAGCATTTTAGCATAAGGCTGCAACATAACAAAATGTGAAAAAAAAAAATGAAGGGGTCTGAACACTTTTTGAATGCACTGTATACTTTAAAATGTTAAAGGAAAAATCATCCCAAAATGTCTGTGAAGTCAAATGAAAGCTTAAAGAAATCAGACTGCAGGTTCATACAAGCTTAATTAAATTAGGCCACAAGGCTTTAATGCTAAATATAGATTTTGGGTCAACTCCTCTGGCGGGGAGCAAGTATGGAAATGCCTCATTAAAATTTCAGTTTGGTCCCATAGAATAGGTTACATATGAGTGCCTTTATTTTTTTTATCACTAGTCACTCAACCATTTTTTTCACAGTCAAAAAAAAAACAAAAAAAACAATGCACATTAACGTCAATATGTGGCGGCTAAAGACAAATAAAAGATGTTATCAGGGAACTGACCACAAATATTATGCTGCTTGTGCTCCATTGAATGCCTAAATTAAACACTAATTTAAAGGCACTGTTATGCAATATTATTTACTGTTTGACAGAACAGAACATGCAATGACTTGGCAAAACAACAAAAAACCATGGGTCCCCAATTATAAACTGTCCTTTTAAATATATAATGGCATCTCAGGCTGAGAGATTTTTCATTACTTGGGTAATAAGATGTCATTTACATTGTAAAATCACAAATTGTTCAGTAGAAATAAATGAATGGACCTTTTAGGTAAGTGGTTTCCATTAAAGAACACAGTCAATAGCAAACTCAATGGTAAAATGTGAAATGTAGTCATTTAGAGCTTGCTAAATATATGTTAGGTGCGTGTCTAAAAGCATTCAGAATAAAAACGTATTTAATAGTTAAATGTATCAACAGCTACATGGCAATAAGATTTAACTTAACTGCGTGAGACAGAAATGCCACTTCATACTGGCATTCTCACATTCAGAGATTCACCAACATCTGTATAAATACTTCTGCAACAGAAGTCCTCATTCATTGTTTGGTCCCTCCAACCTATTCAATCAGCCACAGTTAAGTCAAATCTTGTCAGTCATTCACAAGTTATCATATGAAGAATACATCCAGTTGCTTGTGATTAACCTCAGCAGATATAATGGTAATGGCACTGTTTGGACAACAGAAAAAAGGCAGAAGGTAGATTAAGGATTGCATGTATCACCAAGTTGTAATGTACATTGAGTGTTAAAGGAAGGTTTGATGACTTTAACAGGTTTCCCTTCCATTGTTACTGTAACATCCAGATAGTACACAATATAAAGGTATATCAATGTACACAGAACTGTTCTGTAAAGATATGTATAGATTACATGCATTTCTAAAATGCAAACCTTAATTCCCCATTTGCACAGATCAGCTACAACATTAAATCTGCCTGCCTAATATTGTGTAGGTCCTACTTGTGCCAACAAAACAGCACCAACCCGCATGTCAGAGTATTCAGAGATGCTATTCTTCTCACTACAATTGTACATAGCGGTTATCTGAGTTACCGTAGACTTTGTCAGTTCAAACGAGTCTGGCCATTCTCTGTTGAACTCTCTCATCGACAAGGCATTTCGATCCGCAGCACTGCCACTCACATTATGTTTTTTGAACATGTAGAGACTGTTATGTGTGAAAATCCCAGGAGATCAGCAGTTACAGAAATACTCAAACCAGCACGTCTGGCACCAACAATCATCCATTCGATTATCTAATCAGCCAATCATGTGGCACCAGTGCATAAAATCATGCAGATATGGATCTGGAGCTTCAGTTAATGTTCACATCAACCATCAGAATGTGGGAAAAAAATTTGATCTCAGTGATTTGGAGTGTGACATGATTGTTGGTGCCAGATGCGCTGGTTTGAGTATTTCTGTAACTGCTGATCTCCTGATTTTCATGCACAACGGTCTCTAGAATTTACTCCGAATGGTGCCAAAAACAAAAAGCATCCAGTGAGCGGCAGTTCTGTGGACTGAAATGCCTTGTAGATGAGAGAGGTCAACAGAAAATGGTCAGACTGGTTTGAACTGACAAAGTCTACAGTAACTCCGATAACCGCGCTGTACAATTGTGGTGAGAAGAATAGCATCTCTGAATGCTCTGACATGCGGGTTGGTGCTGTTTTGGAGGCACGAGGGGGACCTACACAATATTAGGCAAGTGGTTTTTCTGTTGTGGCTGATCGGTGTATATCACATTCCAGACCTTTTCAATATAATAAAAGAACAAATGTATCCCTTCTAACCAGTAGTTTTTTCCCCCAAATATACATAACTTCTGGTTATGATTTATGTAGCATTTGTCAATATCACAGAGTATTTACAATATTTGACAGGCTATATTTCCATGTCACAATGTGGCTGTTTAACAACTGATGAAATTATGGTACATTCAGTTCAGTAAAAAGTCTTACATTTCTTTGTACACTTAAAAAAATCTAGTAAACTGAATGTAAACAGTCAGCAACTGTCCAGCAGAGGCTGCTAAATTTTGAGGCTTTCAATAATAATTCAATTAATGTCTAAAATCCATCCCCGCTGTTTTTAAAAGCCTGAATCACTCAGCATTAATCTCTGTCTCGGGCCTTTGGGCTGAAAGCTCAGCTTGGATAAAGGCGCCCTGTCCCAAGGCAGTGGAGTATGCCCGATTACTGCATGGAGTTGAGAAACCAGGGCTGTGATAGGAGCTGGAGCCACCCCGATTTGCTACTAAGGTTTGGGACTGAGGTACTGGGTGGTAGTCATCAATGTTGTCGTAGTGTGACTGTAAAGTAATTGTGCTTTGTCTCTGCCCCTGTGACTGATGAGAGCAGGATTCAATATGGTCTGAGCTGTCCGGTAAATGGGAGAGAAGACTGGACTGGTTGTGATGCTGTCGCTCTTGTATGCTATGCAATCTCTCAGGCTTGGGTGGAGGAGTTGGCTTCACAGGAGCTGCTTGTTCATCTTCACTGGTGCTAGTGGTTTTAACCCTGCATATGTGCCGATCTAAATCTGACCATTCATAATGAGGCTGAATGCTTCTGCCCTCTGAGTGTTCCTGCCAACGTTTACCACTGAGTTGTTTTTCCCCTGGCTCAAAATTTGGGTCAACATGGGAACCCTCTGGTAAGTGGTGCATGCTTCGTGGTGGAAGTTGTGACTGATGTGAATGGGCAGACGAGTAGGCCCTGGAGCTGCCTTGTTTGGTGGGTTTGTCTCCCATCCCATTTCCCTGGCAGTTCTTCTCTGTTTCCATATACATAAGGACATCTGGATCTGAGATGAGATGCCTGGGAGCATGCTGAAATCCAGGAGCTATGTTGTATCTGGCCTCCTTTCCCTCAGCGGTCATCAATACAGTTTTGCCAGTATCTGATTTGCTGTGCAAGTGTAACATGTCTAATCCACTAATATCCACTGGTATGTAGGGTCCTACATTGTCATACTGAGACATGATTGAACCCTTCACCTTCTGCCTTGCTCGGTTTTCTCTGCGAATAGAGTGTATACGAAGCCTCTCTGCTTCTTCTGGGTCCCAAAAGAAAACACTCCCCTTAGAACCACCATAAGAAGGCATGTCCCTACTAACGAAGCCGTGCTCCTTCAAAGGAATGACATTCCGTGAAAGGTAATGATAGCCACCGGACTTGGCTCCAGATCTGCTATTGCTAGGGGCTGTGTCCCGACCACTGAAAGAATGGACATGCCGTAAGCGGATAGTGCCGTAATGGTCGACATCATAGTAAGGTGCATCCAGGGGATGAGAACCAGAGTAGGGGCTGTATCGGTACTGTACTCTTCCATTCTCAAAATAAGGCTGCAGTTGTGTGACATGATAATCAGCTTGAGATGAGGGTTGGTGAGACTTGCAGTGGTAGACTGGCCGCTGGTAATAAATCAGCTCATCATCTGGTGGAACCTCAGCTCTGGTGACTGGCACTGATCGGATAGTAGTGGGTGTCACATGTAGGGAGTGAACCCTACGGATAGTTGGGTATACAGTAGGTCCATCTACTGAACTGCAGCCATGGGTATGATGCAGTGAGCTTGGGGAGATGTATTCACCTCTTGGTGGGCCATGAGATTTGAAGGACTGGTGGTAAGATCTGGATCCAATTGTATTGTATCGGCTGTCACAGTGACCTCTATAAGAAATCTGTGGCTCTGATTTAGAGACGTAAGAAATGTGTGGTGGTACACTATCTGGTCGGTAATGGTACCCCATTGAGGACTGGCCTGAAGGGGTTACCCGCTGATGGTAATATGCCTCTGCTTTGGGCTCCAATAGGGATGCTTCTCCTTTCGAGTGGTAAATATAACCTGACTGGTGACTGGAAGACCTCAGATGAGTGGGATGCAATTGTGAGGGAGTCTCATCCACTGAGCCATGCATGGATGTCTCTGGTGAGATAGCATGAAAGTTGGCTGGATTTGCAACCTCAGTGTTGCAGAGAGCAGCCATTGCTAGTTTACTATCAATGGAGCGAACAGGGGGTGTCGGGAGTGTCACTCCATGAGTGTGATGTTGAGGAGCACTATCTCCTTTTGGATGTACAGGCTTTATGGCTTCCCATGGTTTTTCCACAGGGTCAAGAGGTGCTGCAGGAATAGGTGCAACCCTAGCATTGGGCTGGGGGTGAGATTTGGGCTTGAACTGAGGTTGCGCTTGTGACTGAGGCTGCACTTGAATTTGAGACCAAAATGTTGAATGAGGTTGAGTCTGTATATGAGGCCGAGGCTGGAGTATTGCAACTGGTTGTTCTGACGTCTTTGTGGGTTTTGGTGACAGTACATTGTCGTCAATATGGATCTGAGGATCAAGCACAAACAAACACAGTTAGTGTCTTTTTTCTTTTGGCATTTAAATGTGCTGTAATTTCAATAGTTGATTACAATACCAGTGAAATGGTATTACAGATGATTGATACCAATTCTGATACCACAACAAAAAATGAAATTCCTCTCTTGAAAAGACTCATATGCATATAGCTTTCAACTCGAAGTACTTCCATATGTGCCTGTTCACCAGTTTCGACAAGCCTTGGAAGTGATATTGCATCAATTATCCTTTCTGTTTGTCTTGTTTTTCTGTTGTGCCTGCGAACTTTCACAGGCTACTGGCTGGGTGTCAGGCAGACTAGGTGCAACTTTACAAGTTCTACAATGTTGAAGGCCTGGCTCATGTATATTGCCCGATTTTCAAAAAGACAGGCATTGGAAAGTTAACATTGAGACACTGAGAGCTCTCCTTCCTGGAGAGTCCACGCTGAGTCTCACAGAAAAACAAAGCAACACACTTAGTGCACAGGCGACAGGATCGATGGTAAATGGCAATTAGACTGTACCGTAGTGGTAAAACTTGTCGAATTTTCCAAACAACGCTGTCATGTTCCAGTGCTACAGTACATCAAACATGTTTTATTTATGCCATCATCACTGTGCAAATCGGTGGATTTGCAAGGCAGAAACAACAGCAGCAAGTTTAACAGTCATAACTGTCATTTTTTTTTTAATAAGCTGTTTTGTGACAAGGTAAGAAACCTGCGATTAAATTAAACTTATAATTCTCTGTAGACTTATATGGTATGTATAGTTTTTGACTTTCGAAATGTAAACAATGTAGAAGTACAACAATTGTGCACATTGAATAAGCCGGTAAAAACTCTGGTTAAGTTTATATGCAAAGTGAAATGGGGGAGAGGGCAAAAAAAAAAGTGTGCGGATAGTTTTTTGCTCAAAGGCTAAATAATATTGGATTATGTACATATATTATAAAGCCAAAAGTCAGGTTCCTTTCAAGTTTTTTATTCACCACTTAATAAAATTCAAAGGAGTTTCCCCTTGCTACATTCACTTCAGCTTACTAAGTGGGGTCTTTCAGACAACAAGACATGATTTTCTATAATGCTGCTTTGCAATGTTTATTGTGAAAATTGCTATCCAAATATAAATGATTAGAGTGTACTAGACAAACTTTTTATCTAAAAAAAAACATGAAAATTGTGAGTATATATTAGTTTTTCTCATAACAATCAAATAGAATACACACAGTGCTGTTGTTTCAATTACTTTATTATAGAGCTCTGCTTCTTGTTGCCAATGTAAGACACTTTTGTGGCATTTATGATTTAAAAGACATTTATGTCAAATCCTTGAATAAGCTTGACCAAACATTTGTGGGTGCTTGTATCGTATTGTGAGGCTATGCATCTTTCTGTATCGTATCGTGAAATGTATGTATCGTTACCTGCCTAATTGCACTGCTTACCTCAGAGCTGGGATGTTGTATGACAGTATCCTTGCTGCTGATGTTTGGTGTAGTGGCTGTAGTAGTGGTTTTGGTTGTGCTTACAGGTGTCTGGCCCACAGCAGGCTTCTGCCTTTCTGGGCTTTTTTGTGTTGGGGAAATTTGAGATTGAGAAGGTTGTCTGGAAGGTATAGCACTCTGGCTTGGGGTCACTGGCAAGACAAAATCCTGGCTGTTGCACAAAGTCGTGGGTTTTCCGTTATCGTCTGTGTTGAGGTGCAGAATAGCTGAGTGAGTTAGTTTTTCAGTTGGGGTAGAGGTTGGTGAAGACGTAGGAGCTGAAATCTGTGAAATTTCTACTTCCGCTTCTTCCAGGGATGGCTGTGACTGCAGGGAAGGAGGAGGAGGCCAGTCAAGGGTCTCCAGCAACTCCTGTGATCTAAAAGGAGAGATTGGTGTAGGGGGTCCAGAGGATCGCCTCTGACAGAGAATGGTGGCCTTCTGGGCAGATTCAGCTAGAGCTAGTGCAAGCATGCGTGCAGCGTTCGTTGGTGGGAGAGGGGGAGGGAGAAGGGACACAGAGCTGATGGGGACAGTGCCCTTTGGTGAGTCCAGAGCTACAGCTCCTACGGATGGACAAAACAGAGGGAACTCAAACAAGGAGAAGGCAGGCTAATCTTCACGAGTAGGAAATAGTGGGAAATGTTAAACTTGTACTATCTACAGATTGTGGACAGATTTCTCTACACTGAGGGCACTTGTGCAAAGTGTTGCTGGTAAAACACTGGTGAACTAAACCTGAAAAATCAAATAATTATCTTTTTAATTAAATGGAAACCTAGCTTATTTCACAGCAGCATCAAGAAATATTGTCATTAATTTAGGTTAGCATATTCCTGTTTCAGTTCTGCTTACCTGGCTGCTCTTGAGAGCAGATGGTCTTTGGTGGCTGTGAACATTCAATGCTAGATATGTCTTTACCCTCAAAGGTAGCAGCTTTAAAAAGAAGCTCTTGTTGAATGGCTTCACTCAGGGGCAGATCAGTGGTTCTTGAAAAAGAGCTCAATTTTGCTGGAGAGTCAAGTGGAGATGAAGGAGAAGAGGGCTGAAGTACAGTGCTCTTTGGCACTTTCCCTGTCATGGGGCCAGTTGATTCAGAGATGTTTAAAGGAGTCAAAACTGCTGACTTCTCACTGCTCTCAATTGACTGAACCACAATTTTCTCTAGGAAAGGTGTAGAAGGCAGTTTGGAAATATCTCCTAAGGCCAGACTGTGTTCTGGAGATCGAGAACGGCTCGTAACAATAGCTCTGACTGGTGAGACAGGCTCTGAGCCACTGGCACTGCCAGGACTCCTCTTCAGACTGCCTGCATCTGTGTCAAGTGAGACAATGGATGTCTCTGCCAAAGGAAGGCTACACTGGAAAGACATGGGGTCAAAGTCTAGAGTGGCCATGCCAATGTCAGGGGGGCTTAAGTCCACATCATCAGCAGAGCGTGGAGGGGAAATGAGAGCAGGCACACAGATTGGACCGTCATCACATTCACTCTCTCCATGGTCCAAGTTGTCGTAGGAATTACAGTGTTGCTTGCTATCCAGCAGATCACCATTGAAAGAAGCAGAAAGAGCATCACTGCTGGAGCGAGGCCTACGTGGCCTGTACACCCTAGACTCTCCTGTGTTAAAGAAACAGCAGAAACAAGATTATTGCACCATATTTGTTTTACAACTTGAACAGTTGAGATGTCTGTGCAAAACACTGAAAATATTTTTAATCCACATTAATTAAGTGCTTCATTAGATTTGATTTACAACTTGACTGTTCAAATTTCTCAAGTTCCACTGTTCTTACGTACTCTCTTACCTTCAACATTATGTAGAGAGGTGAGAGACTCCTCACTTTTGGCAGACCGAAGAGTACCAGTGTCTCCTCTTCCTCCTTAATGGTGAATATTAAGTGAGAACAGAGCAATTAAAAGAATCTGTTTGTACATGACTAAGAAATAGCTCTTATCAATAGGTATCTGATGGTGTAATGGCAAAACACTAACCAGCCAATGCCATGGACTTAAGTTCGTTTGGTTCACTGGGATTTCGGTGTAGTTTGCGTTTAGACATCGAAGAGGACTTGCCCAGGTTGAAAAAGGATCGCCAACTGCCAACTGGGGACTTTTTAGATTTTATGAGCTGCCTTTTCCTAGGGGGAAAAAAATAACAGGCACACAATTAGTCTCTTGATTCTTTCAGCAATATAAAAAATATAATACAAACAATGACATGGATAAATGTTATAAAGCTTGCAATATACCTCTCAGTGGGGAATTCAATGACAGTGTGGAATTTTCCCTGTAAGGCTGCAGGCCCCTCTCCAACCTCAATATACTTGCTGTCTGCGGTGATCGGGGAGTTAATCTGGGCCTGGGTACGTGCCTGTGCCTCTTCTAGTGTTAGCAACTTTGTAGAAGGGGAGGGCACCAGCAAAGATTTTGGCCGAGACAAAGAGTTATGTCCTTAGAAGGCAAACACACACACAAATTAAGGATGAATATTCCAACACAGAGAAGAAGAAAAAAGCACACAAAAAAAGCATTTTTGTAAATCTTACCGGTTCCCTCTCGAATAAGTGAACTCAATTTGGGGCTGAAGAGAACATCAACATGGTTAAGGATGAACTCCACCACAACTGACTGTATTCGCACCTCCATAAAGGCAGCTGTACCACTGAAGCAAGCGGATTCTATTTGCTTTGACCTTATTGATTAAGAATAAAAAGCAAATATAGTTATGAACACTGGGGTTTTATAGTCATGTTAAGAGAACTTATGACAATAATATCTGTTCCCACATTTATATTTACAGCAGGAAATAGCATTTATACTGCCCAACAATGGCGAAACACAGTAACTACGCCAAAAGAATACGGATAAAAGTGGCTTCAAAGTTTTTGATTCTAGCGTGAATTTTGTAGTTACTGCATTTTTCCACACTGTTTTTTAATTCAAGCATAGTTGTTCCAAATATATCATAGTGTATGAGACTCAATTTTTACAAATTATATACAATAGTTATTGTGTTTTGCCTTTGCATGGCAGTTAAAACGTGATACATTATGCAGAGATCTTACCTTAGTAAGTTGGGGGCCCAAACAATGGCCAAATTCTTTGTATGCATGTTTGTTACATAGCTGAAAGTGGCCAAGTGTGACAGATGTCTCATAAGAAACTCTAGAGTCCTTAAAAAAAAAAAGCATAAATACTAAATGTTAGAATCACAGATCCATTAAAGACAGACAATACATAGAATGGGCATAACACACGGATATCCATTTTAGTTAACAGAGTTGTAATAACAGCCATCATATTTCTCAGTTATAAATGCACTTAAATTGCTTGAACTGCATTAGTAATTTAATTAGTGTCCTTAATACAAAAGTTTAAGATGCAACATTTGAAAAAGCTGGCGATATTGAACTGTAGGTCTTTGGGCAACCTGTAGAGGGCACTATGGTCATTTACAAACCTATAATGCGGAGGCGGCAGCTGCTGAATAACATCATGTATTTTGATCAGCCTCTCCTCATCTGTGGCTGCTGACACAGCTTCCTAAAAAGGAGCAGAATGGGTGTAAAACAGTGTCACTGCATCCAAAACGACAAAGACCAACAAAAAAACCCTCAAACACAGTCCAGCTAAAGGGGTGCATGTTCACACTGTACTGCTGAGTGGTAAAAGCACAAGGATAGTCCCCCTCTACTGTCCAACGCAGTATCACTACATTTTTCACATATCCCAGCTAAGCTGGGGTCAGAGTGCAGGGTCAGCCACCTGGAGCAGATAGGTTCAAGGTGTCTTGGTGGTGTTGGGGCTTGAACCCCCGACCTTCTGGTCAGTAACCCAGAGCCTTAACCGCTGAGCCACCACTGCCCTGGTGCTATAAGTAAATGTCTTATTCACTATGCACTGTATGTACAATTCTGTATTTTTAGAGTAAATGCGATTGCTGACGTGGACATGCCATCCACGGTTGCTGGACTACTGTGTACTGTTATTTCCTTCTGCCTTGTAAATTAACCACTTCTTCATGTGCAAATAAATAAAAATTTTTTTACTAAACATGAAATCAGAAGGAACCGCTATGTATGTAATAATATACAATATAATATTTTTTTTTTTCAAAGTTCGGAGTGAAATCAAGTAAATATAGTGCAACATTTTTTTTAGCAATTTTATATTTATGTTATTTACTATATTAAATAGTGTGATATATTGGCATTGTATCGGCCACGTTGCTCTCTGGATATTGGCATCAGCCATTAAAAAAACCCATATTGGTTGACCACTAATCATGAGTATGGACTTATTCTTCTGAGATAATAGGTGCTCTCACCCAGCACTACTTGCATGATAAAGAGTGTTTAAGAGAAAAAAGGTTTTTAACTCATCTCTCTGAAGTACATGCTTACCGAGAATTTCTCATACAGCTGGTAGGTAAGAAGAGGGTTGGGAAGCTCTCGAAAGTAAAGCTTGCACAGAGAGCCAACACAGTGTATGTCCTGGATGTAAACATCTTTTGTCAGATCTGGGATCTGTTCAGAGTCAAACTCATGTCTAAAAAGAGAGAATGTTTTGAGTTAATGAATTTTGATTCAGAATGACATAAATGGTGGTTATGCTTGGTGTGCATTTATCTTTTAACCAATAATTTATCTTGTGTTACTGACATCATTATATGAAGGAACAATTTAACATGCAATAAATATACTGCCATTATACAGTAGAATCACAGTAAACTTTTCCTGGACATAGGGTAATAAACCCCATCTAATAGCTCTGGTCCACCCATTTCCTCTTGTATCTGGATTCTTACAAACATTCCCATTAGAAAAATTAACAGCCACTTTACATTCAATCATTGTATTCAAAGTTTCTCATGCAGTATGATAAAGCCCTATCCCTGCTACTTAATTAGGGGAGTGTGTTTATATCCTACCGCAACTTCTGAATGTTGGAAGCGATCCCAGAGAGACGATACATTCCATCAACCACTCCATGCTTCTCAATGAACTCAGTGCAGCTTTTGAGTACCTGGGGGACTAAAGGTTTAGTCAAAATGTTACTCGAGCATCCTTTCTGGCATGAAAAGTGTGAGACTTGTCAAAATGCCAGATAAAAAAAATAAAAATTTTTAGCATCAATTGTTTTTTAAAGATTCTTGGATTTTGCATGATTTAAATAACTACTGCCACTGAAGGCAGTTAACTGGACCTGATTATCAGATAACAAACACATCCATACATGTCTGAAAGAGTCTTTCTTCTATAAGCCGTTTTTGAGTTCACATTTTCTGAGTTCACAACATTCAACTTAGTTTAGTTTTTGTTCGTTTTCACTCTGTGATGTTTTTGTGTGTTTTCTAGTTTCAGTTTAGTTTAAGTTTTTAACTTTAGCATTTTAGGGCTGTCGAAATTCATATGCTGACTGACATAATTTCAATGTTAAACGCCATACAATTCCTCAGGGCCATCTAGTCTAGCATTATCATCTAATAGCATTTAAATGTTTAATAAAACAAGGTTGTAAAGATATTCACATTTTACAATACAACCCCAATTCCAAAATTTGGAATTGCAAATTCCAGATTTGCAAATATATTTGCAAATATATTCAGATTTGCTATATTGAAAGCACTACAACTAAACATTGTATGACGTTTTCCCTTGTGAGTTTAATGTTTTTTTGTTTATTTTAAATGTACAGTTATTTCAAATATGAAATATCAAAAATATGAGTTTTTGGGGCAATTTAAGACTACTAACAATTTAACGAGTTGAAATAAAGTGTTGTGAAACATTAGATGTTAAACAGGTGAGGCAATCATGTCATAGTACTGTATACTGTATAAGCAGCATCCAAAAACAGCCTAGTTCTTCAAGAGCAAGGATCGTTCAAGATTTGTCAATTTGCCAAGAGATTCTTCAGCAAATAATCCAGCACTTTGAGAACAATGTTCCCCAAAGACAAATTGGAAGGATTTTGGCCATTTCACCCTCTACAGTGCTCAATGTAGATAAAAGATTCAAAGGATCTGGTCAAATCTCTGTGCGTAATGGGCAAGGCGAATACCACTTCTGAATGCGCGTGATCTCTGATCCCTCAGACTACACTGTCTTAAAAAATGGCATTCATCTTTAATGGATATCATGAACATAGGCTTCAGATAACTTTAGTAAACCTTTGTTAGTCAACACCACTCGCCACTGCATCCATAGATGCAAGTTAAGACTTTAATATGCAAGTTAAGACTTTAATATGCAAAGCAGAAGCCCTATATCAAAACTGTCCTTGGTCTCATCTTAGATGGAAAGTAGAACAGTGTAACTGTTTTTTGGTCCGAAGAGTCCACATTTACAATTTTTTTGAAAAACACATCCATTGTGTTACCAGGGCCAAAGAGGAAAAGGACCATCTAAGCTGTTATTAGCATCAGGTCCAAAAGCCAGTGTTTGTATGGGCCAGGGTTATGTCAGTGCGCATAGCATGGGTAACCCGCACATCTGTGAGAACAACATGAATGCAGACAGATATGTAAACATTTTGGAGCAACATACTGTCATCCAGCATTATCTTTTCCAGGGATGTCCCTGCAGTTTCCAGCAGGACAACTTCAAACCACATAAACATGGCTGTGTTACCAGAGAGTGGGGGTGCTAGATTGGCCTGCCTGCAGTCCTGACTTGTCTCCAACTGAGAATGTGTAGCACATTATGAAGCACACCATATGGCAAAGACCCCATCCAATTGTGCAGCTAAAGACATACATAGTGGATGAATAAGGGAAAATCCCCCTTTTTTTAAAACATAACAAACTTATGTCTTCAGTGCCCAAATGCTTAATAAGAGTTATTAGGACAAATGGTGATGTTTCACAGTGGAAAAAACTCTGTCCCAACTTTTTGGAGCGTGATGCAATCATCTGATTTGAAATGACTGTACTGTTGAAAAAAAATGAAATTCACAGGTTTAAAATCTAATGTGTAGTTGTAGTTGTAACGTATGCTACGATTGAAGGGACGGAAACAGGTGTCAGCTTAAGGGGTAAGCTTTTGTTTATTTTTCTTTTTAACAACACTATTGTAGGTTTTTTCCTTTTTCCTTGCTCGGGTTCTCCCTCTTCTGCTCTGTCACTGCTGCCCTTTTTATGCCGCTCTCCTCATGTTACTGAAATTAGACACAGGTGTTAGTCATCATTTAGCTCAGGTGTGAGCGCCCTTACCGCTTTTCTCTCCCGGACGGGCGCTTGACCACGCCCCCGCTGCCACAGTAGTGCTTTCAATATAGCAAAAGGTGAGTATAATTTACAAACCACTCATTTATGTTTTTATTAGCATTTTTCATACTGTCCCAACATTTTCAGAATTGGTGTTTGTGGAGCGGAGGGGGGCGGGGCCGGGTCGGAATATCGCACGCACGGTCCCCAATCGGCCTGATGAGGCGCGCGAGGGATAAAGGCGGCCAGTGACGATGGTTCGAGAGAGAGAGAATTACGGGCATGTCCGTCATGTGTGTGTTTATGTTTGTGCTTTTGGTTTTGAGTTTAATTAAATAATATTTATATTGACAAGCCGGTTCTCGCCTCCTCCTTGCCCATCCTTTAACTGTGTTACAGGGTTGTATACTGTAAATGAAGAACTAAAACCAAGCATAATTTTGTGGTCATTTAAATTTTATTTTAGCTCGTCATGAATTTATTTATTTTTTGTTTGGTTTCATTCCCACCCCAACAATTATGTTATTATTTTTATTTTAGTTAATTAATATATTTTCAAAAAGTTTTTACTAACCAAAGACATGGTTAATATAGGTGTTCATTGGTTTACATTTGCTCTAGCAACACTAGACATAATCCAGATCTCCAACTTCAATCTGAGGAATCTTGGTCACAGAGAAGCAGACAACCCTGACAGGCCTCCTGCTCTTGACAAACATCATCCAGCTGATGACTGATTCTCAGAGTCTCTCAGAGGCAGCTGTTCATCTACATTCCTTACATAGCAGTCTGAAGCACAAAATCCTCCAGAAATTTAAGAAAATATAAAATTACAGTATCTTGAAAATCAATCAATGCATTTAAAATGATAAAAAAGAAAGTGTATATATTGTTCTGTAATGCATGGAGGTCTAAAGAGCTTTAGGCTAATGTGACTGACCCATACTAATGACTAAATACTTGAACAAAGCGTTCATCCCCGTCATCTCATGTTGCTTTGAGATCACAGCATCTGAGATGGAGTACACAATTTACCATCACCTGCTTCACAAACACCTTTAAAGATGTGTGTGCTCTAGGTTTTGAATCTAAACACTTGACTTTCAAAACACTCATCTAATCGCAATTTGTGATCATATGTAGCAGTTTCAGGAATGTTTTCTTTTTCAATTGTTTTATGAATTTTCCATTAATCTGGCTTGTAGATACTGAGAATGTTGCATTTCTTTGCACCTATGAGAAGAAAAAATATATACTCTTCAGCATTTTAATTAAAGCTTAGGGTTTTTTTTTACCCCTTAATATTCTATCGAGCATTCGCACCAAGTTGCGAGGAGCCCATTTGAAAAGGACAAGGCTTAGAATGTAAGGGCAGGCAATAGCTCAAGGGAGGATTTGGAGTCAAACAAATGGAGCAAGTTCTGAAGGCTGCCAGGGAGCTTTAAATCAATGGTGAAGAAATCTCCAGACATGGCCCCCTAACCATTCCTCCTGACCTTTCCACCCCTTTAAGCCAATCGGTTGCTATGGCAGCCATCCAAGGGCGATTCTTCAGGAAGGGGTCTGCTGTGCTCTCCGGCCCACCCACTCAGTATTTATAGGGGCTTTCACACTTGCAGTTTAGTGAGAAAGCCAGCCAGAATACGGTTCACATGAAAAACTGGTAATATGAAAGTTTTTTTTTTTTTTCTCGGACCAGAGAGAAGACAGTGGTACCAAACCGCCAATAGCTGATGTCTTAGACCATGTCAAGACGATATTTGGCTTGTTTTCCCATGTACTAAATTATTATTATTATTATTATTATTATTAGACTATTATTATTATCAAATTAATATTACAAATAATTTTCCCGTAGACACGTGTTTGAAGAAACACACATTGTTATATTATTAAGAACAGATGACAGAAAAGCTGTATATGGGCATATATGGACACACTGATACCGATGCGTACAGACTCGTGGAACAGGCGCATCTAAGGATCTCACACTTTGTTTCTGCCTTCCGATTTTTATTTAAAATTTCTTATGAGTGCTGAAAATGACCTCTGACATCTCAGTTCAGGAGGTGCTTTGAGTTCAGTTAATTTTATTTCCACAGAGCAATTTTTTGTGAACGCAAATCTGCAGCCTATATAATAATACAAAAACACATCGAACCATGATTTATATTTCAGTGAAATCACCATAATAATAATTATTTTTACATTTCTATTTGTTTTTATGTCTTAGTTTGTATAAGTAATTTTCCGCCTGCATGTTTAGACGGATTCTTGCCTGTGACGGTATATGGAAAGGTGGTTACTTATATATATATATATATATATATATACACAGTATCTCACAAAAGTGAGTACACCCCTCACATTTTTGTAAATATTTCATTATATCTTTTCATGTGACAACACTGAAGAAGTGACACTTTGCTGCAATGTAAAGTGAGTGTACAGCTTGTATAACAGTGTAAATTTGCTGTCCCCTCAAAATAACTCAACACACAGCCATTAATATCTAAACCGCTGGCAACAAAAGTGAGTACGATCCTAAGTGAAACTGTCCAAATTGGGCCCAGTGTCAATATTTTGTGAGGCTACCAATATTTTCCAGCACTGCTTTAACCCTCTTGGGCATGGAGTTCACCAGAGCTTCACAGGTTGCCACTGGATTCCTCTTCCACCCCTCCATGACGACATCACTGAGCTGGTGGATGTTAGAGACCTTGTGCTCCTCCACCTTCCATTTGAGGATGCCCCACAGATGCTCAATAGGGTTTAGGTCTGGAGACATGCTTGGCCAGTCCATCACCTTCACCCTCAGCATCTTTAGCAAGGCAGTGGTCATCTTGGAGGCGTGTTTGGGGTCGTTATCATGCTGGAATACTGCCCTGCGGCCCAGTCTCCGAAGGGAGGGGATCATGCTCTGCTTCAGTATGTCACAGTACATGTTGGTATTCATGGTTCCCTCAATTAACTGTAGCTCCCCAGTACTGGCAGCACCAGACCATGACACTCCCACCACCATGCTTGACTGTAGGCAAGACACACTTGTCTTTGTACTCCTCACCTGGCTGCCGCCACACACGGCTGAACCAAATAGGTTTATCTTGGTCTCATCAGACCACAGGATATGGTTCCAGTAATCCATGTCCTTAGTCTGCTTGTCTTCAGCAAACTGTTTGTGAGCTTTCTTGTGCATCTTCTTTAGAAGAGGCTTCCTTCTGGGATGACAGCCATGCAGAAGAATTTTATGCAGTGTGTGGTGTATGGTCTGAGCACTGACAGGCTGACCCTCCACCCCTTCAACCTCTGCAGCAAGGCTGGCAGCACTCATACGTCTATTTCCCAAAGACAACCTCTGGATATGATGCTGAGCACATGCAGTCAACTTCTTTGGTCGACCACGGCGAGGCCTGTTCTGAGTGGAACCTGTCCTGTTAAACCACTGTATGGTCTTAGACACAGTGCTGCAGCTCAGTGTCAGGGTTTTAGCCTAGGCCATTTTTATATAGAGCAACAATTTATATATATATATATAATCTCGTGAAGGAGGGAACAAAACAAATTTATTCTCACACGATATATTTTCCTGGATAACGAAATACCTGGCGGGTAGAGAAGGCACAGATGAAGCTTCTTTGTCAGAGAGATGTTCACAACTGTTGTTAAGCCATCTTTCAAAAAGTTAAACAACACTCATTTTAAATGCACTTATTTTTTCAGTTACATTTGAATTTTTAGCTGAAATAATTAAAAAATAAAGTTCCAAGTTTGAAATCAAGGTGTCTCGTTTTGTTGTGTAGTCTTAACCCTAACCCTTGCTTAATGAAAATGATCCCATAGTACCACCTAGTGTCCAACCAGCACTAATACTGGTATTCGTCAATCAAAACTTGGTCAACCAAGACTCTTCTCATAGACTAATGGTTAGTCGATTATCAGGGTGCAGCCCTAGTTGACAGTAACTGATCAAGTTTATCTTATTAAACTAGTTATCTTGTTAAACCGTGCTTATCCTTAGGGTTGGCTGAATTAAAAGTTTAGCTTTCTTGTTTATTTATTTTTTTCCTCTTCACATTATTGTAATACTATTTGAACTTTATTAAAACTATTTGCACTGATTTATTGTGTTGGTTAATTTTTGTTCCTTTTGTGCTTTTTTGTTCCTTTGTTGGAGCTGCAGTGGCTGAGGAGATGAGCCTTTGAGTCTGTAAAAAAAAGTCAACAAACTGAAAAAATAAAACCAAAGTTTTTTGAGGTAATGTTTGCAATCTTGTTAAAATCGATTTCATAAAATTGTATCGGTATCGAAGTCAAGATATCGGTATCGATATAAAAAAAAATAATAACGATACCCAGCCCTATATCTGACACATATCTGTTAATTAGAAGACAATGTGAACAGCCAAAAGTTGTTTTAATCTGACATTTCCAAATCCTATCTGGGCCACTTTCATATGTGGAAATAAGCCTGATATGTATCAGATTTTTTTTACGATGTGCCTTCAGTCTGAACAGCCAGGTCAGATTTAATGTGATTTAAAAAAGACCATTTGCAACCAGCAGACAGTTGCCTTCTCCTAGACATGCATATCTGCAATAAAATATAGCGACCCGTGTCATGTTTTCCATCATGTGCATGTTTATGATGATGCTAGTTTTACCAAAATGAACTGGGGTTTGACAGAATACACGACCAACTCTACAGGTGCTGCCAAGAACAATTGCACTCTAAATCAGACTGCAGCATATGTAACCAGTATGAAAGCCACTAAGGTTGATGTCAAGCTAAACCATCTGCAGCATTGGCAAATTGAACAAGCTTTTGAGTACGACCAAAAGGGGCAAACTTACCATCATGGCCTGAGTTGAGGAGATGCTCTCCCAGGTCACAACCAAACACCCTCTCCCTGAGGATACCTCTCTGCTTCAGCTTCTGTTTGGTTGGCCTGGACTTCATGAATGTGCGCAGAAAAGTGATCAGCTTTCCGTGTTTCTTTGACACTGAAATATAAAAATTACGATAAAAAAAACAATCTCGGTAAGTAAGTTTACATGTCAGTGAAACCGATGGCGCACCTGGAATCACAAGCAGTACAGCAGCAAATTAACTAGGCAAAAGAAAAATCTATTTCACAACACAGCCTGGTGCCATCTACACCATGTAAGTGAGCCATGATCTTATGAAATGAAAGGGGAAACAAACCACTGGGTTGTGTGAGAAGAATGGGTTCAGCATTATCATTGTCTTTGTTCCTTTTCTGTAGGAATTTCCCAAATACATCATTGTAAGTGTTGTCGCACGACCAGGAACTCCAAAGGCTGTTTCATCAGCCAAGCGCTAGTGTATTCACACAAAAATAAATCAAGATTCCTCTGTCAAAAGTGCACCCCCTGCCCTTGAATTACTATTATTTGCGTGATTGTATTACAACGGTTATGGCAAAACTGAACCAAGCCACTTTCTAGTTTTCTTCTGAAAAATTGTATAAATAAATAAATTAGACTGCATGATGATTGGCTAACATACAACATCTGTGAAAGTCATTAAAGAAAGTAATAAATGTTTCCTTTCATTTGATTTTTGAAGGAGGCCAAGAAGCAGGAAGGACATCTCAAGCTATATGGTCTCCTGAGTAACTTGTGCTGACATTACACACAGACAGTATCAGCCATGCAAAAGAAATTCAGCCATCTGGCCTAGAATTTGTATGAGATCTCAGATGCCATAAAAAAAAAATTATCAAGAGAGAAATGTCAAGGAACTAAAAGAAAAACTCAAATGCACCACAATAATTACACTATATTTGCTTTAAAATTAGCCTGTAGTCTGAAATGAGGACTTCCTGGGCAATTGCATTTTAGGAGGCAATTTATAATATTTAAATTCTATAAAACGAACCAAAAACTGTTCAGATATTAAAGCTTTATGGATCAGCAAACAATCTGTTGCCAAAAATGCTGTCTGAACTACTACATCTGCTGTGGAATTCTTGAAAAGCACACTGGTCTATCTGTTTGTGTTTATGTGTGCGCGTGTGACAGAGTTTGCAGAAGGCGAGGCAAAAATGGTTAGCAAAATAATTGCGAATATCACACTGTTTTTTAACACTCCCTTTTGATTTGATGAATGTGGGATCGCTGTACACTGAAGCCATGGTGGACGTGGCAGGGGGATATCTGCCAGCTGTGACCTCATCAGTGGCTGCTCATCTGTGAGCCATTAACTTTTAAAAGGAACATTACTTATTATTTTGTTCCTTATGAAAAGTATCAAAACTTCTCATCCAGACGTTAAAACTGTTTCGAGGGCAATATCCAGCAAAGGTTAATAATAAAAGAAGACATTATAGGAATTTCCTGTTCTACTTTTCTAAGGCCAATAAGGAAACAAATTCACAGATCCTCTTATTTTGATGACCACCACAAACATAGGCATGCATTGAAAGCCAGAGAAGCTGCAAGCAGTGCCTCAATAAGTCTTTCAGCATGTGTGTTATTCTGTTGCTGGAGAATGTTTCCTCCAAACTCTACAAGAACAGGTAATAACATACATATTCAGGACAACGAGTACTCGCACAAAGTTTCTAAACTACATATGGAAATGTGGGGGGTGTATAAAAAAACTGTGTATCTGTCGATTTATTTTGCATAATAAAGAGATTTGAACATTAAAAATCAGTAAAGACAAGATCTGGGAATATCAGAACTTTTGCTCATATATAAAAACACAATATAAAATAATTAAATTGCTAACATATTACAAGGATTTACCACAGTGTTACTATAACAAAACATTTTCCCCACCCCCTCCTCCCCAGACACCAAGCTCATGCGAGTTGCCAGGTTGAGGACACGCAACAGGAAGGAGCAAACTGACAATGGCAAGCGACGAGCCTTACACTGTAAGCTGATCAGCTAATGCATACGCTTGCAAATGTTTTTATTGTTTGCAAATTATAAATCAGCTCATGTGGATTTTTTTATAACTCTTGTCAATGCTAGATTTAGCTGCTTCCATGGCTGCAGCGTGCTGTGTTTGCCAGCTAACTTGTTTCAAATCTGGCAACCCGGGGTGTCGAAATACTATTGGGAGATAGGAAGTGAGCGGGATCACACAGGCCAAAACACTAACATAAATTCTGGCCCGCAATAGACATTGCAAAGTAGAATATACTAGTGATGGGAATATCGGATCATTTTACTGACTTGAATCTTTGAGTCTCATTCAGCAAAAAGAACGAATCATTATTCAAGTAATTTCATTCATTTGAGCAGAATGAAAATAAAATGTTACATTTTCAATAGCCAAATATATATATATATATATATATATATATATATATATATATATATATATATATATATATATATATATATATATTTATTCTTGTATGAACATCAACAGAAAGGCAGTCATAACTGAAATATTTACAAAGACTGAGATTAGAATTCAATTTACAAATCACATTCTCCATAACATACCAAACAATAAATTACAGAAAATAAGTTAATAATTAAACTAAACAAAAGTTTAGAGAGTAGGAGAATTTTTATATTACAAAACCAAAACAAAGAATACAAATATTTTGCTTTAGGACATTTCATCCCACACAATGCCTCTAAATACATACAACAATTATTCTCTAAAAACAAGTAATTGGGGAGGAATTTTGAAAAATTTACATTTGTGTATGTAGAATTTCAACAAAAGCAATACATTATTAATAACATAAGATACAATTTTATCCTTAATTAATCAACCAAATTTAACAATTTCCCATTAAATTATCAGTCTCGCAGGTATTTTTTGTTGCATCCAGCTAAATGCATCCTTCCAGAATGAATAAACCAAATTACATTGAAAAAACAAGTGTTCCGCTGTTTCTATCTCTGACTTGCATATTTGACAGGTTTGAATCCCCAAACATTAAATCTTATTCTTGACAATTATCTTAGTTGGATAAATATGATTCATAATTTTAAAGTGCACCTCTTTACATTTTTCAACGGGAAATTAAAAGAAATTTGTTCTAATTTCACTCACTTTCTTCTCCAAATGACGAAAAAGACTTAGAGGTGAACTAATCATTTCTGTTTCCTGTTTGAGCAATACATAGCGTATACGGCTGTCACGTGACAAGAGAACTAACGACTCGGACCAAAAGAGTTGAAAGGTGAGCTATTAATGTATTTTTCCTTGTACAAACGAACGGAGCTAGTACAATGCGCATGAGCAGCCAACACAAAATGAACACATCACTCTCTGAGACTACTCGTTCTTCGGAGTCACATAAAAGATTCGTTCAAAATGAATGAATCGTTCATGAACGACCAATCACTTGAATATAGCCTACTGGCTTTAGCATTGTTTTCGGATAAGGCGGTATTTCAACTTTACATGTTTCCTAAATCTCTGATAACAAATTATGATGATTTTATGCTTTAGTACAGTAAATATATTGCACCTTTAAAGGACTACATTTCAGAAGGCTTAATGAGGCAAGAGAAGAAATAAGAATTTTCGCACTGATTTAACGTATCATCTTCACTTCCACAAGTCGGTGGCACTAACATTCACGTTATTTGCATATTTTTGCCTCTAGGAACAATTAGCTTTTCTTTGGCGAATTTTGTTTTTATGTTAAACACTACATTTCTTAGAAAATACATTACCATTAAAAAGCAAAGCATAACAGTTTGTCCCTTTGCACAAAGTGACCCTGAGCAGTGTTATATTATTTCAACGGTACAGGCATGTCATTTCCGATTATACATTTAAAATATGCTTTTTTTATATCCCTACATTACTGAACCAAATTGTACTCGAGACTGCCCTTAGCCTCCGACGAAGAGACACTGGTGATGTCACTGTCACAACGTTGCCGACTACATTTATTACCCTCTCAATAAACGCTTTGCTTAAATATGTTTTGGTGGCGAGTTTAAGTGACGTTTGCGATTAAATATGTAAATAAAACTTCGTTACATTAACTAAATATATCGAAATGGCTATTCAGTGATATCCTACTATTTGGCGATTTTTGTGTAACAAATAAGAAAGACAAATAACATGAGTTCTTATTATACCACAACTGTGCAAGTATTTAAAGAGCATTACACGTATTTCGGCCGCCTCTATAAGTTGTATTTATTTAATCTATAAGCGGTAAAATTAAAAGCAACTTTAAAACTTACCTCAGATTCAAACGTGAAATATTCGTGGCAAAAATATTATACAATGTAATACAAATAAATAAATAAATCCAAGGATGGGAAAACGGTGATTAAGTGAAGTATTGTGAACTTTGGCAGGCAGCAGTTGTTGCGAAGATAAGGTAGTATACATTAGCGCTTTATCAACAGTGACATCCTTTTCATAGACCCGACAATGGTGAAAGATCATCACAAGACACACACTCTCACTCTCTCTACAGTCAGCCGGTTAAATCTAATAGTCAGCATGCATTCTTTCCTCTTCGCTTTTTTTCCTTCTCTCTTTACTCTTGAGTTTGTCCAGCCCCTAATATCAACTTTCAACCGCTCGGGCTTCTAACTGCAGTAACCGGGGCGTGAACGTTTCAGCCTGCAGACTGTTGCATTTATCGGGTATCCAATATCGAGTGATGAATGTCGTTTAAAAGACATTCACAATGGCAACACAGTACAGTGTTGCCCAGTAACCTTCTAAAATAATCACATAAAAATGTCAGCAATAGCTTAAGTTTGCCAAATAGGGGGAACGCACCTTAATATATAGTATTTCTACACCAAATTGTTAAATTATACCCAAGCAAGAGGTTAGAATGGCATACTGAAGGCATTTCATTTTTATTTGACTACACCGCAAGGGCGACAACAATGCATTCTTTATTTCTAAAGAAACTCAGATCAATGGCAAGGCCAAGTTCTATTCAGCTTTTATGGCACACATTGACATAGCTATAAGGATTTGACAAAGACAACCTTGTCTGGACTAGACTCCAAAGCAATAGGTTTGTGGATGAACTGTCAAACACTAAACAGAGATATGCTTTCTCTTACAAGGTAACACTGTCTAATAGATATAATCTATGCAATCTCTGCAATCCAAGTGAAATGGCTTACTAATAATTCCTATATTTACAAACCAATGTTCTATTTTGGCCAAATATTGATCAGATAAAGCTTTAGTTTTGAAATCAGAACAAAACAATATTGTGCACTACAAGTACAATGTATATTGAGGAGAGTCCCCTGTTCACAAAGCTTTTTGAGTGTAGTGTCAGAAAAGCACTATATACATGTAACATTCATTCATATATATTCATATATATTTTTCATATAAAAGTCTCTGTTTCAGACAGGCATTCATAACAGGTCAGTCAGGAAATGCAGTCCCCTCTAGGACAAATGGACAGATATTGCAATGCAACCTCAATACAGTTTCCAGCTGTCTTGGCTTGTTCACTGAGGCAGCTGCCCTTTGCTCCATTGAGAGGAAAACAGTGGTGCCCCATAAGGAAGTTAGGAAGTGAAGGAAACTACATCTGGAGTCACACCTGCTAAGTATGAGCATATGGGAACAAAACTTTTTTCACAGTCACTAAATGTATTTTGTGACTATGATAACTGTCAAAGGGGAAAAAATAAATACATTTTAAAGTGTGAGAGATCTGAAGGGATGATGAAACGTTTATACTAAAAGCATTTCCATAACCAAAATTATCCTCTATTTCTTGGTGTAAATAAAACATTACAGCAACCTTTATCACTTTTAAACCACCTGGGACACAATACAGATGATAGGACATTACGAGGTTAAACATTTACTCTGGGCATTTGCTTAATGAGGTGAATGATTTATAAGGCATTTGTGTGTCGTTTGGTTGGCTAGTCGAAGCTCTGCAGGGGAGCTGATAGGTATGCTGTATTTGAGCAAGCACTAAGGCAGCACTCAAGAATATTTTTGAATCACCATGGAGAGACTGTATTTCATATTGTCAGTGGACAAAGTTGAGATGATCTTATTGCCTTTTTTAAAAAGAGTCATTTAAATCAGCCACACTGTGTTGCAAAACAACCTTTAACAATGTGGCTGTCTGGCAAACACAATGTGCTGCATTTGAAAGAGCAGAGGAATTGTACCATGAACTAGACAAGATATGTGGTGAAGAACCTTGTCGATATTTCAATATAGACACAAAGTGTGAACATAGTCAAAAAAGACTGTTTACAATATGTCCATATAAAATGCAAAACACTGATAAAGGCTTTCACAAGCATTGAAATGTAGGGCAAGAGAGAGTCAATGCTATCAAGGTAAATCTACGAGACAGGACACAAGGTTCAAAGTCACATGCCACTGAGACACTAAGAGGGTTAAGTGAAAAGCAAGACTCCATTTTTGTTTTGTTGATTTGTCACACCAAATAAGAGCAGGTATAGTTAAGAGCATAGTCCACTCAATAAAAAAAAGCTTGTTTACATTTACTTACCCTCCTGTTGTTACAAACCCATGTGACTCTTTTTTCAGTGGAACACTAAATGAGATGTGAGATAATGATAGCCTGTCATCAGATGCAAAGAAAGGTGACTGAGGCTAACATCTGCCCAACATCTTCTTTAGTGTTCCAAGTCATATTGATATGAAACAACATGAGGGAGAGCAAATGATCAATTAATTTACATTTTCGGATAAACTAACCATTTAATTTAAAGTGAGACATTCCGCTTGTGATGTTAGGAAAAACCAGTGATACTACATCAATCTAATGCTTTGGAGTGCCAATAGTGTTTAGAAGACCTGTGAGTGGAAGTGACTGTGCAGAGAGATGCACAGGGGAGTTTGAGGTTAGTCTGTGTTAAGACGTAGTACATGGATAATTTTGGTCTACCTGAGCTCAGCCTGTAGGGGTTTAATGGGTCGGGTGCCCATGCACTGTCCTTCTTTTTACTCTCCATCTCTAAATCTGCATGCCGGGAGGAGAGAAGGGGAGGAAGGGACCCAGTTAGAAAACATGAGAACAACAGCTGTTCTGTACCCCTCACTCCACATTTCCTGTCCATTAGACATTGTTTCACAGCAGTTCTATTGATTCCATAAAAAATTTGGTGCAGTAAAATGCACTTCAATACAAACATACAAGGCTACCAAGTGCTCTAAGCTGCAATGCAAGTTGCATGATACTGCCAAAGAACAACTGATGCGTTCAGGGAGAACGTGTGATAAAGAAAGATAAAATGAGAAAATGTGTGCATGTATGTGTGAGAGAGAGAGAAAGAGGAGAGGGAGGGTGTGTTACTCTTTGTGTTTATATGTTGGTTTGTTTAAAAGGATAGCTCACCCAAAAATGAAAATTCTGTCATCATTTATTTACCCTCATGTTGTTCAAATCCCATTTGACTTTCTGTCTTCCATGGAACACAAAAGAAGATGTTAGGCAGAATATTAGCCTTAGTCACTATTCACTTCTATTGCATTTTTTTCATACATTTTATCTCTTATGTGTTACACAGTGGAGAAAAAAACATATAGGTAGGCCTGTCACGATTATTAAATAACCATCTGATCAGGGTTATTTGATCAAACCGTGGTTATTTGAGATAACCGCAATTATTGGGCATTCTAATTCCAATCACATTTGAATGCCAAAATATGTGAATTTTAAGCAAATATACTGTATAAATGCCATTCAGTTCACTCAGAGCCCAACTGTTACTGAGCCGCGCCACAACGTCAACCAGCTCCTGTCCAAAAGAGCACTTCTCAAGCGCTTTGATGCACAAGCTGTCAGAATAGAATCCTTTATTTTGGTCACACATTATACACATAGTTTTTTGCATATATACAGTGAAATTTCTTAGTTTTTTCACATATCCCAGCTAAGCTGGCGTCAGAGTGCAAGGTCAGACATGATACGGTTAAGGTACCTTGCTCAAGGGCAGTGGCATCTTGGTGGTATCTTGAGCCCCCAACCTTCTGGTCAGTAACCCTGAGCCTCAACCGCTGAGCCACCATGCAATAGAGCAGAGGCTTGCACCGGTTTTACTTTAAACGATCATGTAATGGCAAATGTTCCTGGCTCATACACGCAGTGTTAATGACACGCAGTGACACAGAGGAGACACACGCTTCACTCCACTCTATTTCTGTGGAGTGATGAAATGAAATCTCAAAGCTTTTGCTTCATGACAAATAAGGGCACGTGGGTTCAATCAAAGCATTAAAATATTGTGTGAAATTGAAGAAATTAGGACAGAACTATTTTACTATTGCATAATAATATATAATATAAAAATGATATTTGATTATTTATAAAAAATATATAATATAAATATGAGTTTAAAAACAACAGTGAAAATGTAAAATTAACCAAAACAAAAGAAATATTTTAAGTATTTAGAAATATTTTGATATTTAAAACATTGTTGTTCATGTCATACATACAGTATGTTTTTAAAGCCTTAAAAGGAAATCATATATCCCACTTTTATTACTTGATTTATATATTTAAAGTGAAATATGTAAAAATGACTTAAGGTGTATGAAGCACAAATGCATAAAAAGCACACCTTAAGAAATATGACAATTTATATGACAAAACAATCGTGAAAGCACTTAAGGAGGCAATTAATAGTCATAGCCCTAAAACAGACAATTCATTGTTTGACAATTAATCGTCAGCCAAATTTCATAATCGTGACAGCCCTACATATATGTAATCATATGAGCAAATGATGACAGAACTTTAATTTGTTGGGTGAACTACCCCTTTAAGAAAAAAAGGGAGACTTTGGGGGAGTATACCAGCACGCACAGGGTGGGAACAGACTCCAGGAGGCCGGCCGCAGACCAGAGCAGGGGGACGCTGAGGAGCAGTAGAGGGAAGCACAGTCAAATACATTACACGTGCATGCAAGTAGTGCAAAGCAATGCAACATACATTAAAAAATGTCATACCACAGGGGGGTCAGTAGGTGTACAATCAGTAAAAAAGTTAAACCACAGCAGAAAGCATTGTGCAATTATGTTTCTCCAGTGGCAAACCTAATCATATAAACTCCATGTACCTCATTCATTGCCCTTAACAATGAAACAGTTAAAAGCAGTGTTGTAATTCCACCTAAGAGCCCCATGAGCTGTGCCGTGCCATGTCATTGCATCTCTGCTGTATACCACTGAACCCTCTCACCCACCGCACGCCAGCACGCTGACTGGCCAGATTAATCATGATACTTCACCCCTCCATAGATGCCAATAAGCATTGATTTGATGCAAAAGACAGCCAAAACCAAACAGAAACATTAAACTGTAGGTGATGGATAGCTTCGGAGAGCTTGGAAAGTCGTTCAGTCCAAGTCGTGATGTAAACGAACCTCTCATAAAGAGCTTGGTTCAGTCCACATGGTCCACAACCACTTCAAACAGGACAAAATGTATTACTATTCTTGGGATAGTGAGCTAGCAACACTCCATTTCAGATGGCTGTTAATCATCTTGTTTGTTTTGTTCAACATTTCAGTGCTTGGCCAGTGAGATGTTTGCAAAATGTTCTGTAAATAGAGGAGATATAGTGCACGTACCAGGCTAATGTACAATGTGCGATGTACATTAAAAGGATCCAGAGGCTGCAGTCATCACCTGTTCCAGTTCAATCAAGTAAACACACCGCAGCGACTCCTCTCTCTTACTAACATGATTAATATCTCATTGAAAATTAAAAGCTAGCTTTCAAAATCCAGAATTTCTGAATGCCTCAACAGCCTCAGGAGGAATTGTTGGGTTGGTTATGTTTACAACACCCTGCAGTGGAAGTGGGCTGTTATGGGATGGTTAATACAGACATGGGCAGAGGAACTGATGAGCTGTCCCGACAGGATTTGAGGGATGCCTACTGTATGTGTATGCGTGTGCGCAGTACCTGGTTTTGGCACTGAGTTGGTGACAGACTGCGAGACCTTGTCGTTTATCAGCTCCACACACTCGCTGGGAAAAAAGCCAACCTGTGGAGAGCAGAGAGGGTTTGAAAAGCTCCTTGAGAGGGATATGCCAAGGCTTCATCTTATTCTGCACTTAGTCACATCCAGATACACACACGCTTACCGCTACTACAGTGTCATATTAAAATAAAAATGCATGCAGGCAATGTTTCCTATATGACTATGCTGAAAAGATATAATCTAGAAACTCAAGTACACTAACATTAGTATACTGTATATAATAGTTAAATAGCAATATAAGGTCTGCTAGTCAAAGCCCTGATAAAAGTTAAAGTAAGAAGTTAGCTGATGACTTGGTAGCCTTTTGAAGGACTGGTAGAAGAAATACTGATTGTTGATCAAAGCAAGGGGTTTCTTGTATGTTTTCATGTTTTGAGCCCTTGGAGTGATTCAAATTTACTGTAAAGCTGGCATCATATTTGGCTGCTTGAGCAAATCTAAACAATGTTTAACTTATTTAAAACAGCTGAAAATATCAAAATGCATGTTTTTGAGATCAGATGGCAAACAAACCTAATAGGAGACTGGAGATTTTTGTTTTAATATGACTGCAATTAAGATCTTGGAGATATTATTAGAAGAAGGCTTAATTCAAAGATTCCATAATGAGTGCATTTATAGATGAAAAATCACTCTTGTCTTATGGGTCTTCATTGATGAAAGTACACAAAATGTCCCCATAGAAATATGTCTTTGGGTGTCTCCATGATTGAGGTGGAAAAACAAATGCGATCTACTTGACTTTCCCATTCCAGTTTCATATGAAGAAACAAGAAAAATCTCAGAAAACACAAAGATATTAGGTTTTTATACCCTTCAAGGGCCGCCCATCTTGTAAACCTTCAGACAAAAGGGCCTAAATGAAGATAAATGAAGTTCAGCAGACTTTCACACATCAATAAACAAAACAGAAGGACTTGGAGAACCAAACTCACATGCCTAACATATTCTAAACACAAAGTTTGATTTAATCTACAAACCAGTGGTAGAGTATATGAATTAACGATTAACTTGGAAATTCAGGACAAAAGTCGGGGTTGTACTGTCCTTGAACATTGTCTATTGCTATAACCTTGACTTTGTCTGCAATCACAGACCTATTAGTAAAGTCTATTGTCTACACCTCGGACCCAATCTTCATAACACCAGAGCTTGATTACGAGACATACCTTGAGACCCTGCTTATATCAAAGTGAGCTGATTATTTGTGTCTTTCTGACAGCTGGCAGAGCAGTGTGCTCATCCTTAGTCCAGACAGATGCTGGCGACCTGACACCGCCGGCCAGTGAGTTCAGTGTCTGACTTTCATCCAATCCATCACATTTCTGCCATTATAATCCAGTCTCAATGCAGAGGCCCTACCACTGACTCACAGGAGAGTCCGGTGAGTCACTATATTTCATAGCACTGAATACAAACTGGAAAATAAAGGGCCTAATAAAGATAGCAATTCTGGGCATATGCTTATGGGTCAGTAGGAGAGAGCAGTTTGATTTGGCAAGAATCACAAGTGAATTGTGTGAGTGTGTGTATACACATGTTCCCTGGGGTGGGCAATGAGCCACACTCTTGAAAATGAAACCAGTTAGCCATAACTGCTCACAACTTGTATATTTTGATGTTTTAAAGGTAGTGCCAATGTATATGAACAATGCTAAAAGATCTAGACACTAAAGGTTACAGGTTCAATCTGATGCAGGAACAACTCATGTTACTCTGATCCCCAATTATCACTGTGAAAAGCACTTACCGTAATTTCCGGACTATAAGCCACAACTTTTTTCCCACGCTTTGAACCTCGCGGCTTATACAATGACGCGGCTAATATATGGATTTTTCCCGCTTTCAAATTTTATTATAAAAAAAAAAAAAAAAAAAACATTCTGTGACGTGCTCAGTTTTTTGCCGGCGTGAAGCTTTCATTAGACCAATGAAATTGCCGAACGGGTTAAGGTCAAAACAACTTTTTTTGTTTACTGTTTAGATTAAATCGAGCACGCTCAAACTTCCCATCATTCTGATTACGGTAGTCATTTTGTCACCCTCACCATGGCAAAGACATGGAGAAACGCATATGATGCTGCTTTCAAGTTGAAGGCGATTGATCTGGCTGTTGGAAAAGGAAACAGAGCTGCTGCACGGGAATGAGTCGATGATAAGCAGCGTGAGGAATTGACTCAGTGCAAAAAGACAACTAAATCTGAGGCTATTCAACTCCGACACCGAAGGAGATGACTTCAGTGGTTTCAGTGCACAGGACAAGGAAGATAGTGACCAATGACTTTCTTGGTAGGCTACTGTTTACTGCAAATGTTTTATTACAAGCCGTGTCTAACACCGGTGTCTAATTTCAAGTGCCCTGCTTCACGTGTCCTTCTTGGGAAAACTGTCACACAGGCACCAGTGTGACAGTTTTCAGCAGGGCACTTGACGTTCCAGGTAAGGCTTTTAATGGCCACAGCAATGTTTACAATCAATTTTATAAAGTTTCTCAATTCTTCTATGCGCCAACACTAGACTGACGTGTGTCACTCTCTCAGCTCTGTGGCTGCTGCATTTTTATGCCGCTCTCCCCATGCTTACTGAAATTAGACACTGGTGTTACACATAATTTAGCTCAGGTGTAAGCGCCCTTACCCCTTTTCTCTCCCGGACGGGCGCTTGACCACGCCCCCGCTGCCACACCGTGTTTCGTTAAAGCCTATTTATTTTTGTTACAAGCTGTGCTTCGTTAAAGCCTGAGTAAAGTTCATTTGTTTCAATGTACCGGTAGGCACCTGCGGCTTATAGACAGGTGCGGCTTATTTATGTTCAAAATAATATTTTATTTAAAAATCAGTGGGTGCGGCTTATATTCAGGTGCGCTCAATAGTCCGGAAATTACGGTAACTGTAGGTTGATCCAGAGGGTGAATATCACCCTGAAATTTCTAAACAACAATGCACATTTAAATAAGAAGGCTAAATCAAACAGAACAAACCTGGAAACCATGCTTTCCTCTCCACCAGGTGGTGTCCTCTTTGGGTGGCATGTCTATTACTGAAACAATATCCCCCACCTGAGAGAAAGAAAGAAAATGCATCAACACCACTATTGACAAAATTATTAGTATAGAAATAATAGCTGTTCAAAGCTGAAAATTAGGGCTGTCATTGTTTACTGTATGTGCCTCTGTCTACTTGGTGGCAAAATCCTCAGTTTTTAGTTATTTTGTTTGACAAATTTATTTTTTTATTTTGGCCCGCTGGAAGGAAAGCTGGCCCTGCGATGGACTGGCGACCTGTCCAGGGTGTCCCCCGCCTTTCGCCCAATGTTAGCTGGGATAGGCTCCAGCCCCCCGCGACCCTGTACACAGGATAAGCGGTTGACGATGGATGGATGGATGGATGGAAGGAAAGCTGTTCTTTTTTCACTATCTTTCTGTTCTCCAATCAACTATAGCTGTAGTACAACTGTGCTACCATGTAAAGGGGAGATGAGCTCCCTTATAATTCCACAACAGTTAGACCTGCTTGGGAAAGCTAATCTCCATATGCAAACTGCTGTGCGGCTCTGGGCTTGCTGTATTTGTATCTGTGTAACACATATGTATTTTCCACACAATTTTGCTGCTTAAACGACCCCCTTTTGAGCATATATCGGTGTCCTGGTCTTGTGGCTGATTGTAACATAACTGGGGGCTTGTCCGGGATAGCACAACATTGTCAGGTGGTTAACAGCCCCAATAAAACAGCATCCTTATCGGGCCAGCCCTGTGAAGCATACTTACAAAAATATTTTTTTTCAATATCATTGAGAAAAGCCTCCAAATTATGATAATGCCAAGATATTACAATATTGTGGCAGACTCTGCTTTGCGTTGTGCCTAAGTACAACTCTTATGGTAAAATCACCTCTCATGGCTTATTGCTTTCTTACAGAATTTAAATATGGGACAGATTGCATTATTTAGTTATATGAATTTTATTAGGGATGCACCGAAATTTCGGCCGCCGAACATTTTTGGCCGAAAATGGCACGTTCGGTTTTTGGCCGAAAGAGAAAAAAGTAATATATACCTCCTCGCCCCACCCCTCAGTGCTCAGATTTCACTCTGGATCGATCTAGCCCTTATCACGCCGCTACCAAACAAAGACCGATCATGTCAGCGGTGTGGAAATTCTTCAATGTTTCTGATAAGGACATAAAATTTGCGATCTGCAGTGTTTGTTCAGCAGAAATTTCAAGATATATATATATATATATATATATATATATATATATATATATACACACACACACACACACACACACACACACACACACACACAGAGTATAGCAAGAGATTCTTCAGGAAAGCGCCCCGATCCACAGCAGTGCCACAACTAGCGCAGCTACACCACAACTTGAGACGTATCTAGCTGAACCACCCATTGCCAGAAGCGACAATCCCCTTGACTACGGTCGCATAAACAAAGGCCGCTTTCCTTTGCTTGCGCGGATTGCGCACAGGTATTTATCTGCCCAAGCACCAGCACAGAGAGTGACAGACTGTTCAGTGCAGTATCTCATGTTCTTGATGAGCTTTCTGACAGGAGAGACTGTCAGAAAGTTTAGCAACTTTTGTTCTTGAAGAGAAACTTGTCACTTGTACTTAAATAGAAAGTGGTCCAATTTGATGTTTATAGCAATTACATTACACTTGTTCTTCACTTGAGGATACATCTGTCGTTTACAGTTGAGGTTGGATTTAGTTCAATTACTGCTGTTTTGCACTGTTGTTTTGCACAATAATTTCACTTAAAGTGTACATACGTTTACATAAACAGAATAGAGCACTGATCTATATATATAATTATATATTATAGTATTATATATATATATATATATATATATATATATATATATATATATATATATATATATATATAGATCAGTGGAATAGAGGCCCTCTGCCATTCTGTGTTCTGCCTTTTGTTTTAATTAAAATTACTGTTGCATATTTAAACTTTTTGAAAGATGCTAGCTAAGTTTTCTAAAACTTTACATTATTTGGATAATTGTTAATAAAATCTGTAAAATTAGATTTTTACAGAACTGAATGAAGAATAATATTTAATATAGTTTTAATATATTTTTTTGTCCAACTTTGGTGTGTTAATTTCAATAAAAGTGTGATTTATTTTATTGGTTTGTAGTTTTTCAATTCAGATTCATAAAATTCATGAAATGAATGAAAAAGTACCTTAAATAGGTAAAAAAAAACATTTCGGTTTCGGTTTTCGGCCAAGTGCATCCTGGATTTTCGGTTTCGGCCGAGAAATGTAATTTCGGTGCATCCCTAAATTTTATACAATTAATAGTACTAAATTAACAAATATGTATCAATCAAGTTAAATTGTCAGTTCTGCTGAAAACACAACAACACATTTTACGGTGTTAATTTTAGCTGAGTCACCTCAAAAGACAGCTCATCAGCTGCCTGGGCAATGTAGCGCTTGATGACATGGGCCGCTGCGATAGCTGGAACATTAATGGATGACTCCTCATGTACCAGCAAGTGATTCCCTTTGTTGTCAATCTGCAAAAAGAGAAGAGACATCAGTTAATTCAAAATCTGACACTAACTAACTGCTGTATTTAAATAGTGTTTCGTACAGAAAGGTTTGAGAAATGTTGAGTCTCCATCATCTACACTAATTATCTAAGAGAATCAATCAGCTGTCTGTGCTGAAATGACAAAATGACAGAGTACCTCCATCCATGTGAGGGCCGGCCCACAGTTGATCTTGTTATCAGCAATTGCTGAGAGACGGGAAAGGTAAGCCATCAGCATTTGGGAAACTGTCTGCTAGGAAAAAGAAAGAGTGAAAGGAAGGGTTAACAAGCATAAAACCATCCAAGGGGTTAATTCTATAAATATAGAGTATTTCAACATGGTTCAGGTTGAGAGCCCTCAAAACACTGAAGAGTGATACACACTCTTGGTGTAAGGAATACAGCTTTCTGAAAGTGAGTGGCCTCAAATGGGCTGTACTAAGTAACAGAAACAGCATAAAGTCTATGCGTATACAACTTAACAATAGCTGAGGGGAAGGTTTGTTCCTCTTTGTTCCATCTTGCATCAAAGCAATAGACAATGCCAGCCTCTACAGTAAAAGAGCCAGTAAATGGCTTGGTAAACATTTATTGCTGTGCAGTAGTCTGTCATTGATGTTTTAGAGTTTGTTATGGGTTTGTGTGCCTTATAGAAAGGTAACGTTTTTGAGAACCACTGTAGTTACTTCATGAGGACAATATCAGTTTAAAAGGGAAACAGATGCACTGAATTACAGAATGATCTTGATTATAATTCCCCATGGCTCTAAAAAGGAGTCATATGGCAGAAGCTGAGATGGAGCGGTCTCATTTTAATACAGCACAAATATCAGTTGACTAATAAAGAATTCATGTATCAACTTTACATCTCTCTCTAAAACTGTACATCCTATTTAAACATCACCACATGGAGCTCAATCTAAAAATACAGCAGTTATAATAATTTCTCTCCTGGTGGAAAATAAGAGCAAGGAGGATATGCTTTCATCTGCTAAGAGCCTAAAATTAAACCCTGCCAACGAAAAAAAAAATTCAGGTGACTTAAATTGAATTATTCATGAACTCACTGCAGCTACATATGGTTTCACCCCTCTTCTGACTGTTTTGTTCTGTTTAAACAGAGGTTGGTTATTTATGGGTGTGACAACCACATTCTGCAACCAAATTTACTCAAAATTCAGGTAGTGAGTATAGTGACAACCAAATTTTCAATAATCCACAAAGTGCATACAGAAATGAACAACTAGTTCAGAGTGATGTCACTCTCACTTGGACACTGACAGCTACTATTACTGCACCATTAGCAAATCACAGAGATGAAGGTACACATCTTTACTTACACCGCATAGTGTCAACTCACACATTACATTGCAAACTGTTTAAAACCAACGTCTTAAAGCATAAACAAAATGACCTCTGTTTATACTGTCGGACACCTCTGTTTATACTGTCGGACAATAATTTGTCTACGGTCACTAATATTACTTTGGAGAAATAGCGAGCACCAAATCAAGTTAGTGTCAATCTTTCTTTTGTACAGCCACAAAAATGTTACTGTGGCTATCAATGTCAACCATCATGAGTTGAGTCAGTATTCTGTAATTCTTTACCTGATAAAGTATATTAACCAGGTAAACATTCCAGCACTGACAGCTATTCAATGCACAGTTTGTAAATGTCACACATGGAGAAAATGTTGCTAATTTGTCATAAGGAATGGTAACATTTCTTGTCATAGAATTTACATGTTTAATGCAAAAGATGGAGGGTAGTTTGGCAAAAAAATGAAACAATGTTTGGGGTTTCCCCAATAAAATGCATTTCTTAGGAGGCTTTAACAAAATGCGTAATTGTGTTCAAAAACAGCTGAACATCAACAATATATACATTATTAGCTTATAATAATTAAAGTGAAAAGCATAATCTTCTTTTTGATTAGCAAATAGCCAGACAGTCTAAGAGGGAAATGGGGAGGAGCTAGAGATTGAAATGTAACAATAAGAGCGTTTAAGAGGAAGTCTTTCCATAACCCAGTGAGCACTTGTTGATTTGTTCCAGGATCCACGCTCCTATCAATTCCCTTCTCAGACATATGCTGGCACAGACTCACTAAATTTAAAACTAAAGTCAATAGGGGCAGCAAAGGAAGCCTAATTGGGTAAAAAAATAAAAACCATACAGACAGCTGGGAGATCTCAGCGCAGTTCAATATGGTTTAATTTATCTCCAGCAACCAAGGCAACCGGTTTATGTTGACTACACTAGAGCACAACAAAGTAAACAGAGGTTGAACTGTGTTCTATAATGACAATGTGCTAATGAGGCTTGTTTATGTGAGATATCACATCTAACAAGCCTCGTATTGAGACCTCTAAGATGGCTTTGTTCTAATAAATCAGATTCAGTGAACCTTTCAGATAGATTGCAAAGACTACATATTTTCAAAATCACCAAGTCATTGGGTTGCCTGAATGACTAGTTGACAAATTGGTTTAAAGAAATCACAGTATAATTATACTTGTTTCCCTGATAAGAAGCGTTTCTTAGATGGCGTTCACATAATTTGCGTCGTTGCATTCAAAATCAGCAAGACTACGTGCAGTGAAATGGAGCGGAGCGTGGGGTTTTAAAGTGCAGCTATGTTCCCTTTATTCACTGATGTAACACAATGCTCATGGCAGAGACACAAAAAAAAAAATTCCAAATTGGGACCCAACAGCCAAAGATATCCACCTGCATGTTTATGGCTGTAGTAGCAGTGCTTTAAATTAATTAAAAAGACGCAACTTTTCAAAGAAGGTTTTACAGTGCAAGCAGCTAATGCAGATTAAACCTGTCAGCACGCAAATTAAAGGACCACTATTAAAAATATTAAATCTAATAATAATAATTAATAAAAAAATATACAACAATTGGTTGACCTCACTCATCGACTAGTGTTAATGTCAGGACTTGTAATCTTGAGTTTTTTGGTGCACAATCTAGATCCCCATCCCCATCCCCACTCCATCTTCACCACAACTACGCATACAATCTTTAACCCTAGGCTTTATATATAACATTGGAGCTTGGAGTGTGAGATTCAATTGGTGAAATATGACCTTAAAACTTTTCTAATATTGGGATAACACCTTATTACACAGGCAACCATCCTGGGATCGTCCGTTACTACAGTACATAATGGATGGCATTATCAGCCACTCAAACTTCAAAGCAGATTTATTTAGCTGTGAAATTATGCCATGGTTCAAGTATTCTTATCTGTGAAACAAATACCAGAAATATCTAACAAGCAAAAATACAGCAGGGACATTCATCTGACAGTTGTCTCTCAAAAGAGGCCATTAGGAGCTGTTAAGCAGCCTAACTACTTGCAGGATACAGGATGCTTGCAGGATAAGCATCCTGTATTCAGAGGGTAAATAGGTCTGACCATTCTGCTGTTAAAGCTATAATAATCTTAAATGTCTCATTGCCCTCAGGAGAGCTCTGAAAGGGAAGCATTTGAGAGTCCTACCTCTGCTCTCTCCCTCAGGCTGTCGAAGCGGGGCAGCTCAGGGAGCTGAGAAAAGCGCCGGTCATAGATGCAGAGATGGAGATGCTTATCCAGCACTCGGAAATCTTCATAGCTCCGCCTCACAATCCAGCTTCGTCCCTGTGGGGCAGTAAGAGAGGGCTGTAAACTCAAAAGGTAAACAAGTAGGCCTTCCAGTTTGTTGATGTTTGGTCTCCTTGGCTGAATGTTGTCAGGCCAGTGTAACACCACGCTGACCACACACATCCGCCACTTCAGAGGAACCCCAGAATCGGCTGTGTGTGAGTTTACCTATAGACTAAGTAGAATTCAAGGCAATGAGAATTGTAAATATAGGAGAGGGAATGTGAACAAACAACAAAAATCATATAAATAAATATAAAATAGGTAAAATTTGTTTTTGAAATGTTAACAATACAAAGAAGGAATTTTGTTTTGAGACTTCTAAATGGACTGTTTTTATAACTCATATATACATCGATCAGCCACAACATTAAAACCACCGGTGTAATATTGTGTAGGTCCCCCTCGTGCCGCCAAAACAGCACCAACCCGCATCTCAGAATAGCATTCTGAGATGCTATACTTCTCAACACAATTGTACAGAGCGATTATCCGAGTTACCGTAGACTTTGTCCGTTCGAACCAGTCTAGCCATTCTCTGTTGACCTCTCTCATCAACACGGCATTTCCGTCTGCAGAACTGCCGCTCACTGGATGTTTTTGGCACCTTTCGTAGTAAATTCTAGAGACTGTTGTGGGTGAAAATCCCAGGAGATCAGCAGTTACAGAAATACTCAGACCAGCCCATCTGGCACCAACAATAATGCCATGGTCCAGATCACTGAGATCAAAATGTTTCCCATTCTGATGGTTAATGTGAACATTAACTGAAGCTCCTGACCTGTATCTGAATGATTTTATGCACTGCACTGCTGCCACATGATTGGCTGATTAGATAATCACATGGATGATTGTTGGTGCCAACTGGTTTGACATAACAGCTGATCCTCCTGGGAGTTTAATGCATTTTGCAAGCACTGTAATTATGTTTCACTCTCTCTTTGCACTTGACTTAAAAAAAATTAGCCAATTAATCTGTTTTTCTCAAATTCCCAACTAAATATGTGGACAACAGGTACTATATACACATTATCATTAGAGAGCTAACTTTGGGGACATTTGGGGCAGGTTAATTGTTCCTGATTTCATTACACTAAATGTAAAAAAAAAATGAACTCTGATCTGAAGAAATATAAACTACTGTAGGTGTAAATAGCACCTGCCACACAGCACGGCTTTTTGCACTACAATAGTCTGGTGGGAACACCGAAATTTAAGACAAATTGAGCTTTTAGTGTCACCGCCATGGCATGAGATGTAACAATGATGTGTATGTGCTTTTTTGTGTGCAGACGACCCAGGTTGGAATATGCCTTTTGTCCCACTTAATACTTTCCTATTTTCTGTCTCCACTCTTAATATTTCCTTAAATACTACTTATAATAATTATTTATAAAAATTCAAATAAAGGCTGATTTCTTTGCAGTGAATTGGTCAATGTAAAGGTCAGGGTGTTGAGAGACAGATTTGATCCAGTTAAAATTAACCATGGTTTTACTATATTAATATTGTATTAACCATGTTTTTTTTTTTTTTTTTTATTTACGGCAAAAGCCATAGTTTTTAAAGCAATTAGCCCTTGTGTTACTGCAGTAATATAGTGTTAATATAGTGGCCACTGACCATGCTAATTTTGTGGTAACTATTATTTTACAACAAAATACCATGGTGATACTATGGTTACGGTATTAAAACCATTATACATTTTTGTAAGGGAAGGTTAGAGTTAGGTTTATGGGTAGGGATTGGTGTGGGTGTCTGTGGGACTCTAAATAAACACAATAAACATTCTACAATGACGCCTCTTAAAAAGTATGTTAGTATTTTATTCAGTGTGTAAATAGTATCTAACACTACTTGCACTTAGTCCAAATAAGATGCTTTTGGTTGCTATTAACAGGTAAATAAAAAGTTTGGAAAGTTTGCAGTGTAAAAGTAGTTTATATCGCTATTTGCAAAGTAAAAAAAATATATATATACAGTATCTCACAAAAGTGAGTGCACCCCTCACATTTTTGTAAATATTTGATTATATCTTTTCATGTGACAACACTGAAGAAATGACACTTTGCTACAATGTAAAGTAGTGAGTGTACAGCTTGTATAACAGTGTAAATTTGCTGTCCCCTCAAAATAACTCAACACACAGCCATTAATGTCTAAACCACTGGCAACAAAAGTGAGTGCACCCCTAAGTGAAAATGTCCAAATTGGGCCCAAAGTGTCAATATTTTGTGGCGCCACTATTATTTTCCAGCACTGCTTTATTAACCCTCTTGGATATGGAGTTCACCAGAGCTTCACAGGTTGCCACTGGAGTCCTCTTCCACTCCTCCATGACAATATCACGGAGCTGGTGGATGTTAGAGACCTTGTGCTCCTCCACCTTCCATTTGAGGATGCCCTACAGATGTCTCAATAGGGTTTAGGTCTGGAGATATGCTTGGCCAGTCCATCACCTTCACCCTCAGCTTCTTTAGCAATGCAGTGGTCGTCTTGGAGATGTGTTGGGGTCATTATCATGCTGGAATACTGCCCTGCGGCCCAGTCTCCTAAGGAAGGGGATCATGCTCTGCTTCAGTATGTCACAGTACATGTTGGTATTCATGGTTCCCTCAATGAACTATAGCTCCCCAGTGCCGGCAGCACCAGACCATGACACTCCCACCACCATGCTTGACTGTAGGCAAGACACACTTGTCTTTGTACTCCTCACCTGGTTTCCACCACACACGCATCTGAACCAAATAAGTTTATCTTGGTCTTTTCAGACCACAGGACATAGTTCCAGTAATCCATGTCCTTAGTCTGCTTGTCTTCAGCAAACTGTTTGCGGGCTTTCTTGTGCATTATCTTTAAAAGTGGTTTCCTTCAGGGACGACAGCCATGCAGACCAATTTGATGCAGTGTGCGGCGTACGGTCTGAGCACTGACAGGCTGACCCCCCACCCCTTCAACCTCTGCAGCAATGCTGGTAGCACTCATTCGTCTATTTCCCAAAGACAACCTCTGGATATGACGCTGAGCACATGCACTCAACTTCTTTGGTAAACCATGGCGAGGCCTGTTCTGAGTGGAACTTGTCCTGTTAAACCGCTGTATGGTCTTGGCCACTGTGCTGCAGCTCAGTGTCAGGGTCTTGGCAATCTTCTTATAGCCTAGGCCATCTTTATGTAGAGCAACAATTCTTTTTTTCAGATCCTCAGAGTTCTTTGCCATGAGGTGCCATGTTGAACTTCCAGTGACCAGTTTGAGGGAGTGTGAGAGCGATGACACCAAACACACCTGCTCCCCATTCACACCTGAGACCTTGTAACACTAACGAGTCACATGACACCGGGGAGGGAAAATGGCTAATTGGGCCCAATTTGGACATTTTCACTTAGGGGTGTACTCACTTTTGTTGCCAGCGGTTTAGACATTAATGGCTGTGTGTTGAGTTATTTTGAGGTATTTTTGTGAGATACTGTATATATTTATGGTGTGGCAAAACAATCTGACTTCTATTCCTCAGTGAAAATACTGGTGCTCTACAACTCAATCAATCCATACACAAGGAACACTTAAAAGGCACACCATACACAAGGCACACTCATGAAGATTATGCTGATGGGATACTATGGGGAGGAGTGTTGGAATGGAATGGGTATGTTTACCTCCTCTTCCCTGCCTCTTGTGCGAGGCTACTGTGTTCCCTCTGCCCCAGTGACTTTGTGGCTGCCCTGTGTAATGCATCAATCATCCTAACAGTGTGGTACAGCCTGAATCAGGGCATGAGGTGCACTTCTGCAGACCCACAGTCAATCAGCGGCCTCTCACGTGATCTCCCCTTTAACCAATCAGATCTATTAATAGAACAGCACACTGCTAGAAGTGCATGTTTATTAGTTTGAATAAAAGGTATTTATTCAGCCTGGAATATACAGCATTGACTGGCATGACATACATGTAGGGTCTGAAATTAACGTCCACCAAATGCAAATAAAAATGGCTTTTGGTTATATGCCATTTGGCCATTAACCTTGATTAGACTATTACTGATTAGACAGTATATAGGCCACCAAAATAAAAATTAGATTTTTTTAAGTGGTGCCACAGAGAGACTGATGGGTCTATGATACTATGCTTGATATAATATCCTGTGGTGTTCGAAATATTCAAAGGAAAAACAGCTAGACTATAACAAGTTGTAAATTTTCTCAATTCACCTGCCTTTAGAAGGTATGCAAAACAGGGCTCCACACTAAAAAAATACTTGGGTGCCTTTAACTCCTAAACTGAAACATTAAGGAGCCAAATCACAGAACTGATCGATACAAATTGCTGTTCAGAAACAAGATATAAAGCAGAAGTTAGACAGCTGATAACCCATTAATTGGAGGTTTAATAAATGGTATATAGTTGAGAAAATATATTAATTATTACATAATTTATATAAACATAAGTTTTTTATTTAGTACTGCTCTTCAGAATCTACATTACAGATATTTACATAAAGTATATTATGCACATAGTAGTGTTTTGACTTCTTGAGCATCAATTAATGTTTGCACCTTGTGTAATATTTTTGAACCAATCCCTCAATAGACCTTTTTCACACTCCAGGTTTTGGAACGCAGAAGAAACTTTGCAGGGTAAACTATGACAGCGGTGAATGGGAGACCACAGCAAATCTTATTTTCACTTACCCATTTGCTCCCAGAGCAAAATAAAAAATCCACTATTACTTTCAAGAAGAAAAGAAAATAGAGAGCGGTGGATTTGGCATTTTCTCATATAGGAGAAAATGCCACATTTACTGTAACTGGCTCAACAGCTGTAATTGAATCCTCCTTGCAGCTGTGGTAATTCAAATTTTTAAACTAATTCCAGGGTAATATAACACAAATCATAATGTTATAAACTTACACTCGATATAAAAAATTATTATCACATAAAAACTTGGCTAGATTTATGCTGCTATATAAGGTGGAAAGGGGTCATCACTCTGGGAAAAAGGTCCATTGTCCTAAGTGTCAAAAGCTTGATTTTATATATATATATATATATATATATATATATATATATATATATATATATATATATATATGTGTTGTGTGTGTGTGTATATATATATTTAAATTGTTTTAAAATATTGCCTTAGTCTTTCTTTATTGTTACCGGATGGCTCAGACACAGAGACTACAAGAGTACAAGTTGAATGAAACCCCAGATGCAATTTATTGTGCTACTCCAATCCCAATCAATAATTACCAGAAGAAAAAAAGTGGTACACAATACGGGACTTTTAATAATAAAGAAGCCCGAAATACACATGGGACTCTTATTTTGAATTGTCTGCGCTCCCAGTTGTGAGCTCCTGAGTTCAAAGCCTCAGTTCTTATCGGGTGATTCATGAAAAAGACCTGATTCAAGAGTTATTTATTCATGACTCTCTCATGCTGGGTTTGTTTGATTTTTGGTCACATTTGGACAAATTTGGACCCTATATACATGATAAGACCATCATGAATTATATGCTTCATTAAACTTAAATTGAGCATAACCTCTTCTAATAAACCTCACCCTTAAGTCAATTTATGACCCGATCCATTTTAAAATTCTATTTAGCTTGTTTTTATGGATATTTTGAAATAGCTGCACTTTTCAGTGCATTTCTTCAGTCTCTAAGTCTTTGATTTGACCAAATACATCCCTTTGAACCAGGGCCAGGCAGAAAAAAACTCAAAATGCTCAACAGAGCCTGGCCTACTAGTGCAGCTACAGAGAAAACAAACACAGTAGTTCAGCCTTCCAGCTTCCCCTGCACTTCATAGGGAACGGAGTAGTGCATTGTTTGGGAAAAAAAAACTGCAATGAGTGTGGAACTAAAGAGCTTTTCCTGTGTCTCGGATCATTCTCCTTTCTCTCGGTCCCTGGCCAGATCTGTACCCTCGGTTGTTAATGTTTTCTTCTTTATAAACACACAGGAGCAGTGCTGTAAATTTTGACATTTTCTAGCAGACAAACCATGACTTGCTATATATTTTCCGCTGAGTTTTCAACTAACATCTGCCAGCACTGAAATCAAGTGCACACACATCCGCTCTTAAAATTCTTGAATTTTATTACAGATTTCAAATATATATATATATATATATATATATATATATATATATATATATATATATACACACACATATATACACATATATGTAGTAGGGCTGAACGATTTGTGGAAAATGTCATATTGCGATTATTGAGGCTAATATTGCGATATGCGATATAATAAACAAATGGTAACATGAGTCAACTTTTTTGGTTATCAAGGAAAATTAAAATATTTGTACAAAATTAAATAATAACATATTTGCATTACTGCAAAATTTTTATTTTCTCAATATTACACCTAAATAAAATGGAACAATAAATAAGAACATACAAATTTTCATGAAATTAAGATTGTCCAAACAAACAGGGACATTTAATCAGGAGGTAATATATACTTTGTATAAACTCTTTTGAAAAGGAAACTGGATATAAAAGTGTGGTTCACTCAAACCATTAAACTGTTGTTGTTGTTGCTGTTATGTTTTTTTTTTTTAAATGACCAACTGGTATTTCCAAATCCTCTTTCTAAAAAGATCTAATTGTCCAGTGTGTGGATCATTTTCTGAAATCCCACTTTGCTAACGGTGCATCATGTCTCTTTATATCTCTGTGAAGACTTGTCATATGGCATGACACTCGCAAACACATCTGTAATTGTGCTTTGTTTGGCTTACTGGGCTTTTTAATGTAGCTTTAGTCAATGAAAACTATTCACATTTTAGTCATATTTAGTCATATCGATATTTTAGTCACTGAACATTATAAACATTTTAGCCATAAGAGTATTATTGATAAGCATTTGTCAATCTTGTCTATCCAAAACCAATATATATATATATATATATATATATATATATATATATATAAAATTGTAGTGTTATTTTTCATACAAGATTGAGCTCATCAATGATGCTACACGTTGCGAGCTGCAGACAGCGGGGGTGAGAGACGAGCGTCTCCGTGTTAGAGTGTGCATCACCCGGCAGAACTTTATATCTCTCCTGGTCTCGACTCCCGCTCAGATGGTCTCTCTTCCGCGACCGGTTGAAGCGGCTCTGACCGCACCGAGAATGACAGTTTTGGTGTTTGTGTTTATTTACATGACACGCTCCCGTATTATATGAACTTTAATTAAGGATGAATTAAAGATATATCACCAAGCTATGATCTCTGTTATTATTTCTGGCCACCAGTTCGGTGTCAGTCTGCTCGGCGTCCATCTTCACCTGATTTCCACGCTGCACACCAGAAACTCACATGACCACACGTGCCACTCCCTAGACTGAGACTGACTGGTCATCTTTTTATTAGCGGTGTAGAAAATAGGCAAACAGCTCTCAGAGAGAACAGAGCTCCGTGAGTTTTCACATTGGATACATACTGTTTAAATATATATATATATATATATATATATACACACATACACTCACCTAAAGGATTATTAGGAACACCTGTTCAATTTCTCTTTAATGCAATTATCTAATCAACCAATCACATGGCAGTTGCTTCAATGCATTTAGGGGTGTGGTCCTGGTCAAGACAATCTCCTGAACTCCAAACTGAATGTCAGAATGGGAAAGAAAGGTGATTTAAGCAATTTTGAGCGTGGCATGGTTGTTGGTGCCAGATGGGCAGGTCTGAGTATTTCACAATCTGCTCAGTTACTGGGATTTTCCCCGCACAACCATTTCTAGGGTTTACAAAGAATGGTGTGAAAAGGGAAAAACATCCAGTATGCGGCAGTCCTGTGGGTGAAAATGCCTTGTTGATGCTAGAGGTCAGAGGAGAATGGGCCGACTGATTCAAGCTGATAGAAGAGCAACTTTGCCTGAAATAACCACTCGTTACAACGACTCGAGGTATGCAGCAAAGCATTTGTGAAGCCACAACACGCACAACCTTGAGGCGGATGGGCTACAACAGTAGAAGACCCCACCGGGTACCACTCATCTCCACTACAAATAGGAAAAAGAGGCTACAATTTGCAAGAGCTCACCAAAATTGGACAGTTGAAGACTGGAAAATTTGTGCCTGGTCTGATGAGTCTCGATTTCTGTTGAGACATTCAGATGGTAGAGTCAGAATTTGGCGTAAACAGAATGAGAACATGGATCCATCATGCCTTGTTACCACTGTGCAGGCTGGTGGTGGTGGTGTAATGGTGTGGGGGATGTTTTCTTGGCACACTTTAGGCCCCTTAGTGCCAATTGGGCATCGTTTAAATGCCACGGCCTACCTGAGCATTGTTTCTGACCATGTCCATCCCTTTATGGCCACCATGTACTAGGGTTGTGCCGATGGACGATATCATCGTCCATCGTGATGGCTGACCAACATCACGATGTAGAGCCACCATCGTGATGCCACGCCCCCTTTTGCGAGTCTTGCTAGTGTGACTCACTAATCCTAGTCTCTTCTATAGTTAACCTAAAAACTTTGCAGGGATTGCTCTGTAAATTAAATTGAGAATATAACTAATGCATATATGCTATTTTAAATACTGTGGTATATGCCAGAGACGTGACGTGTTAGTCTGTGAAAATACCGTGTCAGGCAGGCTACACAAATATTGATCTTGACATTGTTAGCTTCTTGTCTTTTTTTTACATGTCTTACACTGTACATTTAGATTAAAATATGTTATGTTGTAGGCTACAAGAAAATAGCCTTTATTAATTAATTATTAGTAGTTGTAGTGCCTCAGAAAATCTTGCTCATTGTCACGTAGCTCTTGTATACACTGAAGCGGCAGTTTAAGATAAACCCAGACCAGCGAACGTCAAATAACTTTTGTCTGGTTAATACTTTTAAAGAAAAATTTCCTTGGCCATAAATCCATAATGTCAAATCAAATGAAAGAAACAAGGTGAATATGAATAACACACATTTATTAAAACATAGAAGAACAACAAATAAAGAACAGGAAAACGGGAACAACACTCGACCGAAACTCGGCATTAACATTTCACTTATAATTAGCAGCACAATTAACTTCAGCACAGGCTACAAAATAAATTATGTTATTGAAATATCGTAAAGTGGTCATATGAACTACACAAATGAACGTTTAAAAAATAATATGCAAAATCGAATAGCTCCGCAACGGATGGCGAAAAATGCGTAAAGAAGTCTAATATCTTTCACCATAGACCATGTTTAAATTTCGATGTTTCTGGCCAGAAATACCAACATATTCACTTTATCTGGTTTTAATAAGCTGTGGATTGGAGTAACTACACTACCCGCTGTGCTGAAGACCCGCTCTGATGGAGTACTGGGTAGCACATATGCACAGATATTTCCGTGCTAATCTTGCCATGAACGGAAACCTTTTGTCGTTCGTTTTCCACCAAGTCAGCCCATCAATGGCCATTTCCTGCAGGTACATGGTCATTTCTGCCATGTACCTGCATGGCAGACACCTTTCGCTCATCAGTGAGTAAAATAACGAAATTATAGTTTTTAAGTGGAAAATAGTATTTATGTAAAGAGATATATTAAAATAAAAAGTGCACAACTCTTCTTAAGTGAAAGCTAAAAAAAATGCTTCATGTTTCGTGCAACCTACTGATAAAGCGCCGACGAGTCATTAGTTGGGTTAGTAAAATAACGAAATAATAATTTTTCATATAATTTTTGAAAATGAAGGCAGTTCTGAAGGCGAAGGGGGTCAAACACAGTATTAGTATGGTGTTCCTAATAATCCTTTAGGTGAGTGTATATCTCATGGTTTCTGCAGGTATCATCAAATCTAATTTAATGCTCTTTAATGCCATTTTTTTTATTTTTAATGCCATACAGGTGAAACTTGAAAAATTAGAATATCGTGCAAAAGTTCATTAATTTCAGTAATTCAACTTAAAAGGTGAAACTAATATATTATATAGACTCATTACAAGCAAAGTAAGATATTTCAAGCCTTTATTTGATATAATTTTGATGATTATGGCTTACAGCTTATGAAAACCCCAAATTCAGAATCTCAGAAAATTTGAATATTACATGAAATCAATAAAAAAAGGATTTTAAATACAGAAATGTCGGCCCTCTGAAAAGTATAATCATGCATATGTACTCAGTACTTGGTTTGGGCCCCTTTTGCATTAATTACTGCCTCAATGTGGCGTGGCATGGATGCTATCAGCCTGTGGCACTGCTGAGGTGTTATGGAAGACCAAGATGCTTCAATAGCGGCCTTCAGCTCTTCTGCATTGTTTGGTCTCATGTCTCTCATCTTTCTCTTGGCAATGCCCCATAGATTCTCTATGGGGTTCAGGTCAGGCGAGTTTGCCAATCAAGCACAGTAATACCATGGTCATTGAACCAGGTTTTGGTACTTTTGGCAGTGTGGGAAGGTGCCAAGTCCTGCTGGAAAATGAAGTCAGCATCTCCATAAAGCTTGTCTGCTGAAGGAAGCATGAAGTGCTCTAAAATGTCCCGGTAGATGGCTGCGTTGACTCTGGACTTAATAAAGCACAGTGGACCAACACCAGCCGATGACATGGCTCCCCAAACCAGCACAGACTGTGGAAACTTCACACTGGACTTCAAGCATCTTGGATTGTGTGCCTCTCCATTCTTCCTCCAGACTCTGGGACCTTGGTTTCCAAATGAGATGCAAAATTTGCTCTCATCAGAAAAGAGGACTTTGGACCACTGAGCAACAGACCAGTTCTTTTTTTCTTTAGCCCAGGTAAGACGTTTGACATTTGAAGCCCATGTCCAGGACCCGTCTGTGTGTGGTGGCTCTTGATGCAGTAACTCCAGCCTCAGTCCACTCCTTGTGAAGCTCCCCCACACATTTGAATGGCCTTTTCCTGACAATCCTCTCCAGGCTACGGTCATCCCTGCTGCTTGTGCACCTTTTTCTTCCACACTTTTCCCTTCCACTTAACTTTCTATTAATGTGCTTTGATACAGCACTTTGAGAACATCCAACTTCTCAAATTACCTTTGAGGCTTTCCCTCCTTGTGGAGGGTGTCAATGATGGTTTTCTGCACAACTGTCAGGTCAGCAGTCTTCCCCATGATTGTGAATTCAACTGAACCAGACTGAGAGACCATTTAAAGGCTCAGGAACCCTTTGCAGGTGTTTAGCTGATTAGAGTGTGACACTTTGAGCCTACAATACTGAACCTTTTCACAATATTCTAATTTTCTGAGATTCAGAATTTGGGGTTTTCATAAGCTGTAAGCCATAATCATCAAAATTATATCAAATAAAGGCTTGAAATATCTTACTTTGCTTGTAATGAGTCTATATAATATATTAGTTTCACCTTTTAAGTTGAATTACTGAAATGAATGAACTTTTGCACGATATTCTAATTTTTCGAGTTTCATCTGTACATGACCCATGACTAACCACGTATACATATACCAACGATACATTTTTAAAAAGCCCATGTCCCAATTGTAACCATTCAATTTGACAATGATGCAATAATGATAATCTTGGATATTTGAGACAATCTACATAATTTAAATGAACTATATCACTCTGAACTGAATTAGAAATGGCTCAGGAGACAGCTTAAAATATAAAAATTTATTTGCAGATATGTCAATTTAATTTAACATAGTACCAATCAACTAGATATTGAATGCTATAGGCATACTGAAAAATCAGTCCACGACTGGAAAAAAAGCCATTATGTTTCTGTTTGTGTAAATTGTACTGCCAGCGAATACACGTGACCTCCTTCAACTATAATGACAAATTCTATCAGTCTGGACAGGGAAGGAAAAACTCTGAAATTTTTAAGGCTGGAAATGAATGTATGCAAAATTTAAGTGCTATAGAAATTACACTGTTTTAACTGTGTAAATAAGAGAATTAATCCATGTGCCTTAGTTCGCTCACTTTTAGTTCCAACTCTGACTCAACATTTTTCAATTCATTGCATTTGTCCTTGTATTTCTTCATAGTATTAGATTGTGTAATCATTTGAGCCATGAGTGTGTTAGATTTGTTTTTGGCCTGCTAAGCTAGTTGATCGACATCATTCTGAAGGCTGGCGCACATCTCCATCAACACCTCCCTTTTCTTTTTCAGTTCTTCCAGCTCATCTTCCAAAGCTTTTCTCTCTCTTGCCCCTCTCTTCATCAAGGTAGATCCCGTATATGGTTCTGAATGAGGCTACAGAAGCCAGTAGTTCACAATTGTCCTGCATTGTTAATCGCAGTAATCCATTTATTTTGAAGTATGGGGCAAGTTCTCATTTTAAAATGTAGCTGGTTTTGTCCTTTCCACAGGTGACAGATTTGGCTATTTGCGAATCAGGAAACATTCCCTGGAACAACTCAGAAACACCTTAATTTGATGCGTATGAGTGGTGCTGCACCTCTGCCTGCAGCTTCGCATTCGAACCAAGCTCTGCTCAAAGTTCTATTGATTTTCCTTCGGTAGTGGCTCCGCAGGAAGCGGTGGTCACTACAGCAGCAGTTGTGGTGGTAGTAGTAGTTTCTGAAGATGTTACTTTGTCGGTCACGATTTGTGGTTGGAAAGCATATGAGATTTAACGGTTCCATGTTGACAACCAACCATGTAAGCAACCATGTCCTAAATTCTTTGTCTTCTAGCCACTTTTGCTGGAATTTGCACTTACCCATTTCTTTGCAACTTTACTACATTTACGTTCTCTTTTGTAACTCCTCCAGGTCACAGCCCGCCGCTGTCCAAACATCCAGCGTTACGTCAATTTTGCACCGGCCGGAGGCAATTACCAAATTGGATCCGTGTGTTTATCACACAAATGTACATATTTTGCGACAGCAAATCAAAGTTATTAATTGTGAAGGCAATATTCAAAATAAATTGGTAATATAATTTTTTCAAAACTATGTAAAAACTTTTATGCCTGTAGGAATAACATTTAATGCTTTTTAATGCTATTTAAGGCCTTAATTTTCACAAAATCCATTTAATGACTTTTAATGCCCTGTGGAAACCCTGTATATGTATATATATATATATGTATATATATATATATATATATATATATATATATATATATATATATATATATATATATATATATATATATAAATCTGAAGTACTCCCCAAAGTACAACTTTACAAAACAAATTTATAAACAACTTCTCATAGCGTCATCTCAGCATGATTTTTATTGGTGTCTCTTTACTCTAAGAACCCACTAGGCATTCTTGTATTTGCAGATTGGTACAAATTTTTGAAAATTACTTCTGTCCTAATACTTCATAAGTCCATGGTTAATTGAGACCAGTAAGGCACACTGAAATGGGCCAACTAAATCCTTACTTGTGATTTTGTGTCCTACCTGACAATAGATTTGGACCAAATACACAGGCTCTTTTGACTCCAGGCCATTCCGAGTCACTTCAGTCTGTTCATCTGCGAGGGTCAGCTATGGGAAAGAGAAAGAGATGAGTGAGTGGATAAACACAATTTTAAAGAACACTTTCTTGCTGTAGCTGCAGGTGCTTGGAGTACATAATATATATCATATCAGCCAAGTACGTAACCATGTCTTGAACATTGGGGGGGACCAAAACATTTTTAAGGTTGGGGGTGGCAGGTGTACTCTTTGGTCCTGACTAAAATGTTAAATGCAATAAAGGACCAAAATTGTAAATTGTATGGTTTTTAAAGATTTTTTTTTTATTTATTTTTTTACATCTACACATTACAAAACAAACACTGTGTCTACACTGCTAGCGATTCACCTGTTTCAGTCATCTTTTCTTTCTTTTTCTGCCACCTCAATGAAAAGATGGATATCATTTGAATTTATTTTCATCACTGATGTATCTGTAAAATGACATGACTGTGTCAGCTGGCTAGCAAAAAGAAAATACACAAAAGTATATACTGCCCTCAAGTTGTCCCTCATTTTCTGCTCTTTTCCATAGAAAAACATATCGAATGGAAGTATTGAAATAGTTAATATTGAAAAAGTAACAGCATATGGATTTGAACAACATAAGGTGAGTAAATGCGTAAAATTACATTTTCCATTTTTAGGTGAACTAATCCTTTAACTGGTGGCTCATTTTTGAGCACAGGCCTGACAACTACATACTCAAAATAAAATGGTATATTTTAAGACACTTAGGAGACAAAATTTAGAATTAAAGAAATTATTTAGAAAATCTTATATTGATTGTAAATTATTATCTAATAATATTTGCATTAAAAATAAATGACACTAACCTTGCCAAAACTTAAAAACTCAATGGAAGCCAGAAGTCACAGGTCTTATGTTCAAGTTCTAATCTGATGGTGAAAACACTCCACTTTGTGTTTTATAGATCATTATATTAGACAATGTCAAGTGAATTTTCTAAAAAGCTACTTCAAAGCCTGCCAGATCACCATAATTCCTTTCCAATATACACATTCACTCTTTGTTTTAAGCCTGATATGCTGAAAACGGTTTCGTTAATGTTGTCACTTTCAAAATTATAAATGACATATATATGTTATAATGACATTTTCAATTTAAAACGGCGAATTTTGCCAAATAGCTAATATAGTTTGCGCCCTTTGTAATTACTGTCGGTCATACAAAATGTAAATCATAAAACAGTGGGCAAATATTGCATGTTTAGTTAGATTCTTATATGACACTTACGCTCAACCTGAACTGCTTGCTGATGTGTGGTGCTGGAATATAAATAATCCACGAGGTTACCACTTAGTGTCTTTATCTTGAGTTCCGCCATCATCGATTGGCTTGATTTCAAATGACGAGCATTGTTAAGACTACTGAGCACGTTAAAAAATTACACTTTTCTTTTTCAAAACCATTGTGTTACTCCTACAACAA